>NC_056739.1:1112947510-1113002510 GCF_019279795.1 Protopterus annectens
TTTCTTTTTTTAATTGTTGAAGCTGGCCAACCTGCAGCTGTGAAAGCCCCTGCCACCCCCCCACCCTATGGTTCCGGCAACCTTAATGGGCAGGATTACAGAAGTGGGAGGAGGGCACAAATGCAACAGTACAGTTGGGACGGACTTAGAGACAAGGCACCGAGAGGAGCGCAAACTTTATCTTATGGATTAAGAAAAATAAATAAATAAGAGCGCCCTTTACAAGGCCAGCCTGCACGGCGCCCTAGGCGGTCACCTAGTTCGCCTATGCCTAAGGCCAGCCATGATCAAAAGCTGTTTACAAGTCTAGGAAGATGGTGGCGACTAGGCTTCCAGCTTTTCTATGGGTGCTGACAGTTTTAGCAAAGTTCATCAAAGCAGGAGTTGTGATGTGATGAAAATGGAAGCTGTGCTTGGTTGAAGACAGAAGTTGGTTATCTATTAAATAGTTGACAAGTTGAGGATGAATGCACTTTCTAATATTTTCATTTGTATGAAATATTACACAGAAGATTACAAATTTCAAGTGTAGAATGTTTACAGAAATAGGGAATAAGATAGTTGGCTTAAGTAATGGAATTGTTATTTGAAATACTAACATGGGATATGTCTGAATAATGTCACCAGAACTAATTAGTTCACTACTTTCGAATAGCTTCCTATTGAAATATTGGAACTCAAGGTGCCTGAGTGCTGACAAGACAAAAAACAAGACCAAAAACACAGGAGAAGAGCAAATTTTGACAATTGTTCTTCTCCTTTAAACTTCTTTTTTTTGGGGGGGGGTGGAGAATCAACCCCCCCCCCCCACATCCCCCACTCCCTGAACTTATATATTCTAACTGTGAGATCACCATACCAGGAAGAAAAGGGAATATTTCAAGAAATGACATCTCAGACTTAGTACGTCTGATCTTTCAGCTTTCAGTCTCTGTATTTTGAGACTCAGTGTAATGGGCCCTGACATTTCAAATGGTTACCCTTTCAAATTCAAGACAATGAAAGGTAAATGACACATTGTAATTCTACTAAGTTTTCAGGTGTGAATTGCCACTCACAGATAACTACTGAAAGCAATGACTTAATAGACTTAAAACGTCAGTTTAAGGCTGAGATTTTAAAACAAAGTGAGCCATTAAGAAGCTCTTTATGCCAGAATGATGTGAAAAGTAGTATTTAGAAGCTTACTACTAATGATATCTATATAGATTCATACAAAATATATATCATGTATTCAGAACGGCTAGCTTCAGAAATAGTTGCTAATTCTGAGACATGTAAGAGTGACACGGATCAAAAGCTCATTAGTGACTCCTTTGTTTGTCACAGAACTGGGCACCTAGTGCAGATGGAACAAACCAGCCACAGGTAGATGGTTTTAAAAATATTTAATAATAAATAATTAAAACACAAGACAAAACTAATACACCACAGAGATATTTAAGAGTTCAGAGATCACACAGAAACTTAAAATAATATTGCAGGAAAGATCTGATTACACAGAAAAATACTTAATCTAACTTTCTAATCTTTAGCTAATCTTAAGAGAAAACACAGTGCTACAATCCCACTTACATACATAAAGAGCATAAGCAGTGCTGGGTGAGATGTTCAAAGTCAAAATGTTTTTTCCCCAGTCTCTCTCTGAGACACAGTTTATAAACCATCACTAACAAACATGTCTCTGGGTCCTCCCCAGATTACATAATTCTGAGTTAGTTTCCATTACACCATTTCTTTGACACTTAACCTGGAATTCCCAGGCTAATAGAAACTGCATTATTTAGCAAGCTAACACCTGCACAGGAGAATACAACACTAAAAGACATTTCACATATACACTCTAGCGATTAGTCCTTAGTTAACACAGTAGACAGAATGTCTTCAGCCAGCCTGACCGGAGCCAACTTTAAAGATCAAAGAATGTCATAAATCATTTCAATTTCAAAAGACAAATTTGAAAGGCTTGACTTAGTTTTTCTTTACAGCAAGGGGGCAATGTTGTAACAATCTTGAAGTTAAATTTTACAGTATTTTCTTTACACTCAAGAAACATGCCTGTATTTTACATTTATTATCAAGAAAACATGCCTGTATTTTACATTTATTTACAATTGCCAGAATTAGATATCAAATTCTATTTGACTAGGCTGGCAGTCTTTGCCCATCTCTCCCCAATCGTCACATCTCTTCCCCCCCGGGAACTCAAGCGAGTGTTTCAAGTGCACCTTGAGAAACATTGCTTGAGAGTGTCAGGTCTGTCTGGGTGTACCTCACCCCATTCCCTGTCTTGAGAGCCCATCTGCATTGGTATTGTTACTCCCACTGCGGTGCTGCACTGACATATCATATACTTGCAACCCCAGACTCCAACTTAGCAATTTGGCATTTTGCTGACTGGCTCTGTTTAACCATGTTAGAGGGTTGTGATCTGTCATCAAAGTGAATTTTCTTCCATACAGATAAGGCTGAAGTTTTTGTAGTGCCCACACTATGGCTAGACATTCCTTTTCTACCGCTGCATAGCATTCATTCCTGGGTTGGAGCCTATGACTGAGATAAACCACTGGGTGCTCTTCTCCCTCTGAAAAAATCTGGCTAAGTACAGCCCCCACCCCATAGTTTGAAGCATCCACCTGCACAACAAATTCTTTGCTATAGTCTGGACTGGCTAACACAGGGGGTCCTCCCAAAGCTTCCTTAAGCTTCTGAAATGCCTGCTCACATGCTGGGGTCCACACTACCTTATCTGGCCTGTTCTTCCTTGTCAGGTCTGTGAGGGGAGCAGCTATGGTACTGTAATTGGGAACAAACTTTCTGTAGTACCCTGCTGTCCCCAAGAATGCCCTCACCTGCTTTTTGGTAACAGGTGCAGGCCATGTCTGAATAGCTTCCACTTTGGCAGATTCTGGCCTTATCATACCACTCCCCATTCTATATCCTAGGTAGGAGACCTCTGCCATACCCACCTGACATTTGCTCGGCTTAATGGTCAACCCTGCCCTATGTAGTCTGCCCAGCACCTCCCTGACATGCTGAAGGTGCTCTTGCCAGGCATGGCTGTAGATAGCAATATCATCCACGTAAGCAAGGTCAAACCCTCCTGCTCCTGCTAAGATATGATCTACCAGCCTTTGGAAAGTCACTGGGGCATTCTTTATCCCAAAGGGCATCTTTGTGAACTCATACAAGCCAAAATGAGTCACAAAGGCTGACTTCTCTCTAGCACTGGGAGTCAAGGGCACCTGCCAGTAACCCTTGGTAAGATCAATGGTTGTAAGATACTTAGCCCCATCCAGCTGCTCTAGGGCCTCATCTGTCCTAGGCATGGGGTAAGTATCTGACTCTGTGTGACTATTTAATTTCCTGTAATCCACATAGAACATGTTGCTGCCATCCTTCTTTGGCACCAACACCACTGGTGAGGCCCAGGGACTGTCGGACTCTTGAATCACACCCTAGTTCCAACAGCTCCTGTACCTCCTCCCTCAGAGTCTGTTTGACTTTTTCAGACACCCTATAAGGGGCCTGCCTAATAGGCCTTTGCGGTCCTGTATCCACCTGGTGCTGCACCAGGTGGGTGCTCCCTGGTTTCCCAGTGAACATACCCCCAAACTCCTGCAACACTGCTTGGATGTCTCGAACCTGGGTAGGAGATAGCTGCTGGGACATTACTACCCCTTCCACCGAGGTGTCAATCTGAGCCTCATGGAGGAAATCAGTCCCCAGATCTCCCTCAGACTCCTCCTGCAATCCACTGCAAATACTCAGCACAAGGACCTCCCTATCATGGTATGGTTTCATCATGTTAACATGGTACAATTTGTGCCCCTGCCATCTGCCTAGCACTTTCACCATGTAGTTAACATCACTTACCTTTCTTACCACCTTGTAGGGTCCCTCCCAAGCTGCTTGTAACTTGTTGTGTCTGACAAGAATGAGAACCATCACCTGCTGCCCTAAAGCATACTCTCCAGCTCGAGCATTCCTGTCATACCACACCTTTTTCTGTTGTTGGGCTTCTGCCAGGTTCTCCTGGCCAAGCCCATGAGTTCCCCGAGCCTTGTCCTGAGGTTTAGGATGTATGCCACAACAGAGTTCTTGTGAGCCTCACACTCACCTTCCCACTCATCTCGAATTAAATCTAGAGGTCCCCTCACCCTGTGCCAATACAGCAACTCAAAGGGTGAAAAACCTGTGGATTTCTGGGGAACCTCTCTGTAAGCAAACAACAGATGGGGCAAATATTTGTTCCACTCCCTCTTAAAGTGATCTGCAAATGCCCATAGTATGGACTTGATTGTAGAGTTTAACCTCTCAACAAGACCATTAGTCTTGGGATGGTAGGGGTGGTCTTCATGTGCTTCACTCCACAGGACTGCCACAGACAAGCCAGCAGGTCTGACAAAATTGTCACCTCTGTCAGACAGTATTTCCTTTGGGAAACTTACTCTGATGAAACTCTCTAGTAAAGCATTTGCCACCTTCTCTGCCTCAATGGAGGACAAAGCCACTGCCTCAAGGTATCGTGTACCATAATCTACAATCACTAGGATATACTTTTTCCCTGTGGAACTTGGGGTACTCAGAGGACCCACAATATCCATAGCTACCCTCTGAAATGGCTCCTCAATCACAGGCAAAGGCATCAAAGGAGCTCTTACCTTGTTTCCTGCCTTGCCTACCTTTTTGCACTGCTCACAGGTCCTGCAGTACCCTGTTACATCTCTGGAAATTCCAGGTCAATAGAAGTTTTATATAATGTGCCTTTTTGTACGTTTTATGGCCATATGACCTGCAAAGGGAATATCATGGGCTATGGCTAGAAACACCAGACAGTAAGCTCTAGGCACTACCAACTGCTGTATTCTTTCACCTTCTAGCCCTCCCTCAGGGGTCCACTCTCTGTATAGTAACCCTTTGAACCAGTATACAGATTCCCCCTTCCCTTGAGTATCAGGTGCCTCCCTAGCTACCTGCCTCAGGCCTTGCAATGTAGGGTCTGAGAGCTGAGCCTGTCTCAAGTCTCTCCTTGTAACCCTTCCCAGCTCCCCTTCCACAGGAAGTCTGGCATCCTCTGACAGTGGTGCCACACTGTCAGCCTGGGTACTACTACTCACCTCTACCTTTGCAGTTACCCTGTCCAAGGGAACATCAGTACCCACAAGCAGCTGTGAATCACATTCAGTCTCACTGCTACAGCATAGCTCACTCCCTGAAGTAACCACCTCAGCAGTCCTGGCTGCAAGTATATAGTCTGTCTGGGTCTCCCCTAGGCTACCAGACCCACATGCTTGTCTCCTAGCCTCACTGCATTTAACTGCATAAGTACATGGTACTGCCTTATCCAAATCCTTCCCTCTCAGGACATCTGCAGGATGGTAGTTCCATACCCCTGTTGTCTCAAGACAACCTACTATTGGCATTTTGTCTTTACCACTTACTAGCTCCCTCACCTTTGGTTCCCCACTTTGCCTCTGTGAACACCTGTATGCCACATGGCCCCACTGGTTGCATTCAAAACATTTAACCCTAGCTCCTGGACGTGTACCTGGACTAGTGGCTTCACCTGCTACTGGCGGATTCTGTTGGGGCAGTGTGTGCTGCCCACCATGGGTTCCTTTAGTCCCATGAGCAGTACTGGGGTCCCTTTCCTGCGCAGGGCTGCCCTGCTTGCTAGGTATAGGTCTCCCTTCTTCCCCAACTCCTCTGAAATAGCACACTGTCTATCAGCTAACCAGATCCTCATGTCCTCAGGCAAAGTGCTAAGGGCTTGTTCCCTTACCACAAGGTCTGCCAGCCCTTTAAAAGTGGTGACCTGACATCCACTCACCCAGCTATGAAAATAAGTGCTCAGTTCAACAACATATTCACATACATTTTCATCTGCCTTGTGTCTATGCTCACAAAACTTTTTCCTATGCATTTCAGGTGTTAGCTTAAAACATTCTAATAAATGTATCAAAGAAAGCAGACCAAAAACCCAAGCGTTAGCAGGTGCTGTAATTCAAAGTGATATAATCCAAGAGGCACAAAAAATGTATAAAATCACCGTTTATTTGGAGAATAAAATATCAGATAAGCGCTTTCGCATTCCTGCTTCATCAGATCACAAACAAATCAACATTAAGCTCACAGCATTAAATACTATAGCAATTAATCATTCAATTGATGAGCAATACAAAACCTATTTAACATTTCAAAGGGCAATGTTCTTAAAACATGCATACGATGCATATACTCATCAGGCATCTGATCTCATATACAAATATAAAATTATAAAAAGTTGTAAAAACTGTGAAAATTTTTATATATATATGATTATTTAAAATTTTATTAAAATATAAATGAATAATGAAAAATGCTTAGAATGAGCATCAGATAACACTTAATATTCAAGACAACACTGAAATAACACATGCTACCTAATATTATTCAATGTGAAAACGTGTGTATAAATGAATAAAAACACAAACATTAACAAAAAACAATAATTATAATAGAGGTATACAAGAAACAGAGGACTGATCTACCTACACTTTTATTTAACGTTTCTCCTTTGCCTCAACTTGGGTCTAATTGAGGCTCTCTCATTTAAGCCTGATCCTTTGTCTGCTTTCAGTGTTATTATCCATTCTGTTTCTTTCCCTTCAGTGTATGTTCTAATATCACCCCCTCTGGGGTTGGGATATATCACTTCAAGTACTTTGAAAGAGAATTTGTGTTGTACATTTGTAATAATAATATTCTTAGCTAAAGCATTTTGTGTGTGACCCTTCTTCATGTGATAAATATGTTCCCTCATCCGGTCCCTGAGAGGGCGATTAGTTTTGCCAACATAAAAAGAAGTACAGAGTTGGCATCTAGCTAGATAAATAACGTGTGATGTCATACAATCATCTGTAACAGATGTTTGATAGTACTTTCCATTATCAGGATGAAGGAAACCAGGTGTACAATCTATATAGCAACAAAAGTTGCAACGACCACATGGTTGGGTATGACCATCTCTCATGTTGTTAACACTGTTGACAGTATGACAAAGTCTCCTTTTCAAATTATTCTTATTCTTATATAAGAAACTTGGCTTATCTCCGACTATGTCCCTTATGTCATCATTTGTACATAATATTTCCCAATGTTTACTTAATACCTCTCTAAGTTCATGACAATCAGAGGAATAATAAGTCGGGAATTTGAGGCTTAAACAAGCGCCAGTATTAACGGCTGGTACAGGTACTGACCCAATCGGTCCAAAATATGGTAACCCTTTGGTAGATCTTACTTCTAACACATCACAAAGATGTCTATCGACTTCTTTATTACTATAGCCTCTAAGAGACAATCTATTTCTTAAGTCATCTAATTCTGTCTCAAAACCAGAGTCTAAGGGATTGAGCCTCGAGGCTCTGATGGCTTGTCCTCTAATTATATTCCTAAAGACTCTAGGAGGATGCATACTTGATCTAACAAGTAAGTTATTACTATAACAACTCTTCCGAAACACCCCAGTGTTAATACTATCATCGATCCTCTCAACATACATGTCAAGAAAATCTAACCTATACTGTGAGTGTTTCATAGTAAATTTAAGACAACTGGTGAGACAGAGGGACATAGTCGGAGATAAGCCAAGTTTCTTATATAAGAATAAGAATAATTTGAAAAGGAGACTTTGTCATACTGTCAACAGTGTTAACAACATGAGAGATGGTCATACCCAACCATGTGGTCGTTGCAACTTTTGTTGCTATATAGATTGTACACCTGGTTTCCTTCATCCTGATAATGGAAAGTACTATCAAACATCTGTTACAGCTGATTGTATGACATCACACGTTATTTATCTAGCTAGATGCCAACTCTGTACTTCTTTTTATGTTGGCAAAACTAATCGCCCTCTCAGGGACCGGATGAGGGAACATATTTATCACATGAAGAAGGGTCACACACAAAATGCTTTAGCTAAGCATATTATTATGACAAATGTACAACACAAATTCTCTTTCAAAGTACTTGAAGTGATATATCCCAACCCCAGAGGGGTGATATTAGAACATACACTGAAGGGAAAGAAACAGAATGGATAATAACACTGAAAGCAGACAAAGGATCAGGCTTAAATGAGAGAGCCTCAATTAGACCCAAGTTGAGGCAAAGGAGAAACGTTAAATAAAAGTGTAGGTAGATCAGTCCTCTGTTTCTTGTATACCTCTATTATAATTATTGTTTTTTGTTAATGTTTGTGTTTTTATTCATTTATACACACGTTTTCACATTGAATAATATTAGGTAGCATGTGTTATTTCAGTGTTGTCTTGAATATTAAGTGTTATCTGATGCTCATTCTAAGCATTTTTCATTATTCATTTATATTTTTAATAAAATTTTAAATAATCATATATATATAAAAATTTTCACAGTTTTTACAACTTTTATAATTTTATATTTGTATATGAGATCAGATGCCTGATGAGTATATGCATCGTATGCATGTTTTAAGAACATTGCCCTTTGAAATGTTAAATAGGTTTTGTATTGCTCATCAATTGAATGATTAATTGCTATAGTATTTAATGCTGTGAGCTTAATGTTGATTTGTTTGTGATCTGATGAAGCAGGAATGCGAAAGCGCTTATCTGATATTTTATTCTCCAAATAAACGGTGATTTTATACATTTTTTCGTGCCTCTTGGATTATATCACTTTGAATTACAGCACCTGCTAACGCTTGGGTTTTTGGTCTGCTTTCTTTGATTAATTTGTCTTTTGGTAAACCCTAGCGCTAACCGGAAGCAAGACAAGGTTTTACAAGTTTATTCACATTTTTCACTTGTTCTTGTGGACTGGAGCAGGACGCTGTTACGTTTATTGCTACACTATGGCTGATATTGAGTTAGACTACGTTCCCAGAGACGAACGACTTGGGAACGTAGCTACGTTGAATAGTGCCGTTGAGCAGAGGTTTCAACAACATCTAAAAGGCACTGGACAAGCGTCTTGGTTTCTCGATGCAGAGCCGACACTTATGGATGCTGCGGGTCAGAATTTCGATACCAATAAATTATACATGCTACTGGAAGGTACGGAAAGGGATTTCATGAAGCTGAAGAGGCTCCAAACCCAGCGTTTACACTTTCAGCTCTGCCTAGAACAGAATATTATACCGAGAGGCCTGCGCGTTTTTACTATGCCCAGTCAGGGCAGGGACTATCCGGAGCTACTGGCTCAATGGCAGCGGTTGAATATGGAGGTGAGTCGGAGCTATTTGAAGCTACTCATTAACTTTTCAAGCCTGAAGAGGCTAAATTAACTGAAGAAATTTGTGATAAACAACGAGTATTGTTCAATGAGTTTCCTACCGAAATAATACTACCTCTTTTTGAAAGTATGCTAGATAGCATCTCAGCCTTTGAAAGAAAATTGTTTCAACAGAAAAGGCACAAAGTAGTTAGAGATACTAATGACTTTAAAAATGGACATATCTTTGTATGGCCTAGGTTTAACTCGAATGATATGACTAGACCTACTATAGACAATTCTGTTTCTATGAAACAAAATGACAATGCTGCTGGGACTGCTATTGTTAATAATATGGACACCTTAGAAACTGGAAATGTTTTGAAAGGCACAGTTCCAAGAATTAATGTGAATGTTAGTCAGACTGATATCTCTGATGTAGTAAATCTTGCTAATATTGAAAGACATAGTGATGCAGTAACTTCTGACTTTGTTAATGATTCAACAGATGTCATACATCTAATACACACTGCTACCACAGATAGTATTAATCTATATCCAGATGTTAATATAATCAATAACACTACCAATCAACATCAGGACAAACCTAAACCCTTGTCTTTAGACAATGGACTAGTGGTGAGACCCAAGATTGCCATTACACACTCAGCCCCCACCCCCATTTCAAGCACACTTCCACATCTGTCTTTTCCCCTGCCAGTGAGAACAGAGAAAAACATGTTTCGTTCTCGATCCATGAGCAGGGGCAGACAGAAGAGGAAGCTTTCGGAGGAGTATGCACCCCAGAAGACATTGAGGAAAATGTGGACAAGCAAACGTTAGTCCACAATATCTCTCATTTTGTTTTGAGCGACGATGAACACAGATTGTTGGATAAAGGTTTAAATTTTATTCCCAGTTGTCAGAGCCAGTTGACAGACACTGTTTTAGATTTAAAGTTATTCTGTAGGAATGTCATGTTGAAATACATGTTCAAAGATACCACTCATAGAGATACAGCATTCAGATTTAAGAATCTTAGTGAATACACACCTATTAACCATCCTTTAGTAGAGGCATATATGAGACTCACTGAAGAAGAGTTATACAGTTATTATGAGAATAGGGTTATTAATAAACGTTATCTAAAAAGAGACAATCTCACATACAGAGAAAGAGCAAGCCTTAAGAGATTGCAGAGAAACCCAGACATTATCATCCGACCTGCAGACAAAGGTGGGAAGGTAGTTGTGATGGATACCTCTGATTATACTGCATGGATGACATCCATGCTAAGTGATGATTTTTATGTAAAAACCACATCACAAAATGTGGAACTGACCATTAGGCATGTACAGGATACCATACAAGATATATTCACGGGGAAGTTTATAGATAAGGATTTATATGAGTACCTCATAATTCACCATCCCATGACACCCACCATACATGGTCTCCCGAAAATACATAAGGACTCAGCTAATCCACCCATGAGACCGATAGTGTCAGGTCGAGGCTGGGTGACTGAGCACCTATCTGTTTATGTAGAGAAACATCTTAGACAAGTGTTAAATTCTAACAGGATTGTTTTGAAAGATTCCAAACATTTTTTACTGGAACTATATGACTGTGTTAAGGATATGAGTATCACATTTGATTACTTTTTTGTCACTTTTGACATCCAATCCTTATTCACAGTCATACCGAACAGTATAGGGCTATCATATGTTACGGATTACCTAAGGGAACATAGTAATTATACCCCTGTGAACATTGACTTAATAACTTGTTTCCTTGAGTTGGTCTTAGAACACAACCTCTTTACATTCAATGATTGTGTATATAAACAAAAAGATGGCGTAGCTATGGGCACTCCTTGTGCCAATAGCTACGCCAACATGTATTTGGCTTACTGGGAAGAACATGTTTTATTTAAAGAAGAATTATTCCAACAGAATGTTATTTTTTATCGTCGCTTTGTAGACGATTTGTTTGTCTTGTGGAGAGGCACTTTGGAACAACTAGAAACGTTCTTTACAATCATGAATGGTCTCACCAGTTGTCTTAAATTTACTATGAAACACTCACAGTATAGGTTAGATTTTCTTGACATGTATGTTGAGAGGATCGATGATAGTATTAACACTGGGGTGTTTCGGAAGAGTTGTTATAGTAATAACTTACTTGTTAGATCAAGTATGCATCCTCCTAGAGTCTTTAGGAATATAATTAGAGGACAAGCCATCAGAGCCTCGAGGCTCAATCCCTTAGACTCTGGTTTTGAGACAGAATTAGATGACTTAAGAAATAGATTGTCTCTTAGAGGCTATAGTAATAAAGAAGTCGATAGACATCTTTGTGATGTGTTAGAAGTAAGATCTACCAAAGGGTTACCATATTTTGGACCGATTGGGTCAGTACCTGTACCAGCCGTTAATACTGGCGCTTGTTTAAGCCTCAAATTCCCGACTTATTATTCCTCTGATTGTCATGAACTTAGAGAGGTATTAAGTAAACATTGGGAAATATTATGTACAAATGATGACATAAGGGACATAGTCGGAGATAAGCCAAGTTTCTTATATAAGAATAAGAATAATTTGAAAAGGAGACTTTGTCATACTGTCAACAGTGTTAACAACATGAGAGATGGTCATACCCAACCATGTGGTCGTTGCAACTTTTGTTGCTATATAGATTGTACACCTGGTTTCCTTCATCCTGATAATGGAAAGTACTATCAAACATCTGTTACAGATGATTGTATGACATCACACGTTATTTATCTAGCTAGATGCCAACTCTATACTTCTTTTTATGTTGGCAAAACTAATCGCCCTCTCAGGGACCGGATGAGGGAACATATTTATCACATGAAGAAGGGTCACACACAAAATGCTTTAGCTAAGCATATTATTATGACAAATGTACAACACAAATTCTCTTTCAAAGTACTTGAAGTGATATATCCCAACCCCAGAGGGGGTGATATTAGAACATACACTGAAGGGAAAGAAACAGAATGGATAATAACACTGAAAGCAGACAAAGGATCAGGCTTAAATGAGAGAGCCTCAATTAGACCCAAGTTGAGGCAAAGGAGAAACGTTAAATAAAAGTGTAGGTAGATCAGTCCTCTGTTTCTTGTATACCTCTATTATAATTATTGTTTTTTGTTAATGTTTGTGTTTTTATTCATTTATACACACGTTTTCACATTGAATAATATTAGGTAGCATGTGTTATTTCAGTGTTGTCTTGAATATTAAGTGTTATCTGATGCTCATTCTAAGCATTTTTTCATTATTCATTTATATTTTTAATAAAATTTTTAAATAATCATATATATATAAAAAATTTTCACAGTTTTTTACAACTTTTTATAATTTTATATTTGTATATGAGATCAGATGCCTGATGAGTATATGCATCGTATGCATGTTTTAAGAACATTGCCCTTTGAAATGTTAAATAGGTTTTGTATTGCTCATCAATTGAATGATTAATTGCTATAGTATTTAATGCTGTGAGCTTAATGTTGATTTGTTTGTGATCTGATGAAGCAGGAATGCGAAAGCGCTTATCTGATATTTTATTCTCCAAATAAACGGTGATTTTATACATTTTTCGTGCCTCTTGGATTATATCACTTTGAATTACAGCACCTGCTAACGCTTGGGTTTTTGGTCTGCTTTCTTTGATTAATTTGTCTTTTGGTAAACCCTAGCGCTAACCGGAAGCAAGACAAGGTTTTACAAGTTTATTCTAATAAATGTCTTTTTACAGCAGTATAATCAAAACAGTCAGTGTCATGCATTTTTGCTAAAGAAGTTACAGCTTTACTCTGGAGTAAGGGGGTCAGGAACCGTACCCAGAGTCCTTGATGAACTTCATACTGTTTACATACCTGCTCAAACATATGAAAGAAGCTATCAGAATTATCCACCTCTTTAAACTGTGGAAGGAATTTACTGACCTTTTGTGCTTCTGGGGTCCAGTTACTCCCTTATCCATTACCTCCATGACTCTGGCGAAGAGTCAGCATTTCCCTGTCATGCCTCGTCTGCCATTCATTTTCCTCAGCTTGTAGTCTCCTCATTTTCTCAGCTGCTTCTAGTTCCATACACTTGGCCTCCAACTCAAGTCTCTTTAGCTCCAGCTGGATTTTTAAGTCCACTGAAAAAAGGTTGAGCTGTCCATTCTGTATCTCCACTGTCAGTCTGATTGTCCTCCAGGCTGCTGTTTTCTGATGCAGCTGTAACCAAGGCTGCAATCAGGTCTGCTTTAGTCAGGTTTCCATGCACCAGTCCTCTAGTCTGGCACATATTTGCCAGCTGGCTCCTTGTCAGCTTTCCATACTCTTCTGCTGACATGCTGCCTGCTCACACTGACTAACACTAAGCTAACAAAAGAAATAAAACAATTGTGATCTGAACTCTGAGTATACACTGCGTGGCTGTTTTAGAGTACAAAACACTTTTAGAGGTCACTGTAATAAGCTACAGGAATTTGCTCTACCCACACCACTACAAGCCAATTAGTATGTGAAGTAGATCCCACCACTGCCAAACACTTGTGACGACCGTGCCCTGGCCCAGCAATCAAGGAGCCTCAATCCTCATCACTAACACCAGGGAGGTCGTCTCCTAGAAGAGGAAAGGATAACTAATACACACAGTAAAGTACAATTAACCTTAAGTGCACACAGAGATCACAGTCAATCTGGGACTGGTTGCTCTCTTGCTCACCAGGTCCCCAATAAGACTCCCCACAGCTATAGGGTCCAGGTCTCAGCCTAACTGGGCAAGCTAAAACCTCCAGTACCCTCTCTGTCCAACCAGTACTTCGTGTCCCTGCCCAAGTAGCTGACACAACACACACTTTGAGATAAGTATTTATACAACTTCACAGACACGCCTGGGAAAGGCTGACACAGATTCTCCAACTGTGCCCCTTTACCCAGGCTATATGGTAGTAATTACTGCCATCACCCAGTTAATAATAAAAGGCCCTTAGAAGGGTGTCTAATTATTACTGTGCAATATTATTATCCAATGGTAAAGTGACTATACTGTCTAAGGCTTATCAGAGTGGCCTATTACAATAAACTCTTTATAAATATGCAATGTACTCTAGAGCTTATCTCTACACAAACCAGCCACAGGGAGAAGGATTTAAAAATATTTAATAATAAATAATTAAAACATAAGACAAAACTACTACACCACAGAGATATCTAAGAGTTCAGAGATCACACAGAAACTTAAAATAATATCGTAGGAAAGATCTGATTACACAGAAAAATACTTAATCTTTCTAATCTTTAGCTAATCTTAAGAGAAAACACAGTGCTACAATCCTACTTGCATACATAAAGAGCATAAGCAGTGCTGGGTTAGATGTCCAAAGTCAAAATGCTTTTTCCCCAGTCTCTCTCTGAGACACAGTTTATAAAACATTACTAACAAACATGTCTCTGGGTCCTCCCCAGATTACATCATTTTGAGTTAGTTTCCATTACACCATTTCTTTGACACTTAACCTGGAGTTCCCAGGCTAATAGAAACTGCATTATTTAGCAAGCTAACACCTGCACAGGAGAATACAACACTAAAAGACATTTCACATATACACTCTAGCAATTAGTCCTTAGTTAACACAGTAGACAGAATGTCTTCGGCCAGCCTGACCGGAATCAACTTTAAAGATCAAAGAATGTCATAAAATCATTTCAATTTCAAAAGACAAATTTGAAAGGCTTGACTTAGTTTTTCTTTACAGCAAGGGGGCAATGTTGTAACAATCTTGAAGTTCACATTTTACAGTGTTTCCTTTATTATCAAGAAAGCATGCCTGTATTTTACATTTATTTACAAATGCCCGAATTAGATATCAAATTCTATTTGACTAGGCTGGCAGGCTTCACCCATCTCTTCCCAGTCATCACAAAGGGCATAGACTGTTCTACTGGCTGGCTGTAAATCAAAATTGCAGCAGTATGGATGACCCATGTGAAACATTCTGTGGTATACCAAATTGCAAAATAGCTGGAATTTATATATAACATGTCAGTCACTAACTGATTGAGAAACAAAAAACTTTCAGGGTGTTTATTTTTTTTTTTTTTGCAGGTGCCCAGCTCCCTGACCCCCCCCCCCCCCCACTCCCCTGATAATTATATATACATGGGAAACCAAATTGCAAAATAGCTGGAATTTATATATAACATGGGGAAAGCGCAAATTCCCCTGTCCCTACTGAACTTCAATCTCACACTGAAAAAAATGTCAGTACATGTGATCAGTTGTATTCTGATCACCTGTACTGGCTTTTTTTTCCTTTCAACAATTAGTACTTTCAACCAATTGTCAGCAACCACCATAACAGGCTTGCCCCCCTGCAAAAAAGGTTTTAGGATATATTTCTTGTTTAGAAGGTTTTCTGTGAAATGAGTTTTCAGTAAAATGGGTTTGACCATTTGAGCTTCATTGAAATAAAGATTCAGTGTTATGACAAACCCATACACACACACGCACACATGTATTCTTTTTCTTGGTTAGGTGTCTATTTTGGAAGTTTTTTTACGGCATATATCTGATATAGGTTTGATGAACAGAAGCATATAATAAGAATGAAAAACACAGAAATACTGGTTGGTGGGGATGGACACTGGTGTAGGCAGAAGCAGGAAGATAATGGCAGAAAAAAAGGGTGAAACATGAATAAAATAGGATAGAGATGAAATGAAAAAGCACAATACAGCAAAAGGAATGTATAAAAATGTAGGTGACAATGAAGTATGCACAATGGTATTTCATGTACAAAGCTTGACAGTAGCCTGATATAACTAACATGAACAGTTCAGGCACCCTGAATCATAAATTAAACACTTCCTTGCACAAACAAGCAACTCCACATTTACAAAAATTGAAATGTAACAAAAAGTAAACCCTAAGCCTATTATATATGTGTTTTGACAAAAATTTGACCCTGGAAGAAAGGCTTACACCAATGTGGAAGACATAAGTCAAATGGTTTCTGTCTCTCAGCAACCCATTCTGATTCAGAGACTGGGTTCCCATTATGATCCCCACTTGCAGGAACCATACAAGAAAGAGTGGTCTCATTGAGGAAACTGTGTGCTAATGTAGTTTCAAGGGAGTGACTAATGCTAATTTCCCCAGGAAATGGCAGCAGACTGACTCAAAGAATTGTTTTTTGAATTATTTTTTTCTCTAGAAGCAAAAAGCAAATGCCATCTTTTGCTGGTTTTCACCCTGTCACCCCATGGGAGTAAAATACCAGGTTAGACAGATGCTAGAGTCAAAACTTCAAGGAGAAATGCTAACAACCTCAGATAAGCAGGTGATACCACTCTTTTGGCCAAAAGTGATGGTGAGTTGAACAGCAATTTGATGAAGATGAAACTAGAAAGCCAAAATGATGATTCGCTGCTCGGTATCCAAAAATCAGATAAATCAATAAATAAGGCTATGTCATCAAGTCTTATGAAATATTTGCAGATAGTTGAGAAAGAAATAGAAATAGTGATAGATTGTATTTTCCTGCGCTCAAAAATCTTAATAGATGGTGACTACAACCATGAAATTAAACGACAACTCATTTTTGTGAGAAAAGCTATGTGGAATCTGGATAAGATACTAAAGAACAAATTAATCACATTGTCAACAAAAGTCTGTGTAGTCAGAGCTATGGTTTTCCAGTAATAACATACAGACGTGAGAGCTGGAATTTGAGTAAGACTGTACAGCAGAAAGTCAATGCTTGTGATGTATGGTGTTGGAGAAAACGTTTAAGAATTCTATCAACTACAAAAAGATCAAATTAACCAATACTTAAAGAAGCAAATCCAGACAGTTCACTGGAAGGTCTGATAGCAAAATTAAAATGCAAAAACATTGCCCACATAATACAGACAGGAGGATTTACTAGAGAAGACAGTGATGCTGGGAAAAAATGAAGATAAAAGAGGAAGGAAGTAGAAGATGCTAAGACTGAATGACAACATTGCCGAGGTAATGAATATGGATTTTCAAGAATTTAAAGAAACAGCTGCTGACAGACAGCTATGGAATGATAATGTCCTTGAGGTCATAAAGAGTCAAACTTGACTAAACAATGACAATACACATTGTAGGTACTGATTAGTAGTGCTGAGTCCTGCATTACTCGTGGAATTCGACTCGTTAGCTGTAGTATAATATGAAATGGTAGGATGACCTTAGCAATAAAATTATTGCTGCAATTTCTCTGTGCAGGCAGCATACATGGGTAATTTAAATAACATTATTAAATTAAAAAAAGCACTCTCAATAATAATAATACTATCACTTGTTTGATAGTAACTATTCCAATAAAAACCTGTTATTGCAGAGATTCTAATGCCACTCCAGCACAAATTCAAGTTTAATTGTACTGCATAATTTATCACATAACATTGCAGGACAAATTGGCCACATCCAGGTAATAGTAAAATATTCTTTAAATATATATATATATATATATATATATATATATATATATATATATATATATATATGAAATTGAAAATAAGTCTAGTACTATAGATATGTCTTCACATACATGGAGGCACACATGTGCAGTACATAACTAAGTTACCCACAAAGACTCTCAGTAGTGAATGGTGACATGAAAAGAGTTAAGTACCAGTATAAAATGGCATTATTTTAAAAAGATCAACCATTTCTTTTTAAAATAATCCCAATGTATAACATCAATATAAAATGTTTTGGTGTGGGTAATCGTTACTTAGCCATGTATGACTTTGTAACCTTCTGACCAAGCCACATTAGCCATGGAGAAATCTACCACTAACCACACCCAGATATAGTATACAGTTTAAATATGTATTTTCTAAATAAAAAAGCAGCGTAATTTGTGAACTAATAAAGCAAAATACGAACAAAGTGGCACAAGCAGAGGTGCAGAACTACGAAGCAAAAAAGTGAAATAACAAAACTTTTATTAACCAAAAACCAAAAACCAAATGAAGGTGTGTTGGTGCTCAACAGACCAAAACCACAGAAAAAAAATGCACCAAAAGGACCATGGAAAACTCCTTTTAATGAATAAAAGCAAATAAAAGACCAGTATACAGTCCAAATATACAGTGTTTCATGTTGAGCGCTTTCATCAATGAATTGTCTTAATCAGAACAAACTGAACCTCACCCCTAAAACATTTAAATACTCTTTCTTAATAAGCAGTCAGTCAGTATTCCTAAGGAATGCTCAACTCACATCCACTTTATAAAGAAACATGAGCCCATTCAACCATAATGAACAAACACTTAGTAAAATCAGTACACTGATTTAAATTTTTTGTTGCGCAATATTAAACCCCCAAAAACTTTGTATGAAATAAACACTTTCCTTACTATTTCACCCTCTTTATACACGTAAGTAAAATATTAAAACATTTTCCATGTAAAATACATGATTATTTGTAAATTCAAATATATTATGTTGTCTTATTATCTTTTTCCTTGGGTACTGAGTAAATGCATAAATGGTCATTGAGACCTGGAGGGAAATTAGCAGCTAACCTAAGCTGCCACATGAGTTCTCTCTTGCTCAAGAGGTTCTTCCAGTCACCCCCCCCCCCTCACATCAAGGTTGACCGTATCTATTATTCCAAATTTAAAACCTGTGTATCCCCCACAGTTTATGCTGTGTCTGTAAAGAGCATTAGTCTCCTTTTTATTTTTTATTTCATAAAAATGTTTGTAAATTCTGCATTTTAAAGCCCTCTCAGTTTTTCCAATGTAAAACCCTGGGCAGGTGTTACAAAGTGCAATATACACTATCCTGTTCATGTAGCAATTGCCTTTTCTAAAGTGCAGAACACTATTTAAACTGTTGTTCAATGTTAAGGAAGGAACCTGCAGTATGTATCTACATTGAGAACATCGGCCACATGGCTTAGTACTTTCCTCAATGTGACCCTGCCCCACTAAAAAATTTTCTAAGTTTACTTTGATATTTTTACCCACTTTTGTGGAAAATATGCGTTTTTCACCCACCTTCCTATATATTTCACTATTCATTTTAAATAATCCCCAGTTTTCATATAGAATATGTTTAATCCTATTAGAAAAGAGATTGTGTTGAATAATGAATGCCTTACTATAATTGTTCGCCTGCATGCCAAAGATAGTATCAGTTCCAAGTTCTCTACAACCATTGTCTGACCCACCCCTAAAGTATTCTTCACTGGATCGTATTCTGATGTCACCACAACTCAAAAGGGGTTTGTATTTCTTTCCCCATTCATCAGAAATTTCTTAATGATGGGTTCAGTGAAATGGAGTGGATATCCTCTTTTGAGGAACATGTTCCTCACCAGCTCTAGCCCTACAATAACGTCTTCCCTTTCTGAAGTCATCCTGGCTACTCTAATTGCCTGACCTTTCACTATGCTTTTTTTCTGTTTTTGAGGATGATGACTGTGAAAATGCAAGTAGCTATTGCAAAAGGTAGGCTTGTGGTACACATTAGATTTAAAGCTGCCAGGAATTTTGGAGACCTTTACATCTAAATAACTAATTTCAAGATCTTGGGTCTCATATGTAAATCTCAAAAAGTTAATGCTATTGTTAATGTATTCAGTGTACTGTGGAATATCCTCCTGTTTCCCCTTCCATGAAATAAAATATCATCCAGGAATCCCAGATATGTACTAATGTACGCATGGTGTCTGCTGTTGAAGACATGTTGCCGTTCCCACCCTAGAAAACTATGTTCGCATATAGGGGGGGCACAAGCCGCCCCCATAGTGACTCCCCTAGTTTGCTGAAAGTACCCCCCCTCAAAAAACATGTAATTGTTGTCTAACACGTGTGCCATAATTTCACATACAAGTTGGAGTCGCCCAGGGTCCAAGTTGGAACATCTAGAAAGGGTACCTTCAAAAAGTTCCATCCCACCCTGTTCTTAGAAAATCCTAAGAATCTTTTAAAATGTGGGATATCCCATCCAGAACACGTTGACAAGTCTTGTCCACAAAAACTGCAAAATTGTGAGTTTTTGACCCACAAGCCGCTACAATGGGCCTAAAAGGGGGGGGGGTGCTCTTGTGAATTTTTGGTATACCGAAAAAAGCAGGAATTTTTGGGTGGGTATTGATCAAGAAGATATATACTTCTATAGGAATTCTCTGTTCTAATAGATATTCCTCCAGGTAACTGTCTATCCTCTGGTATGCAATATTTATTTTGTTTCTAGATACTGGGATATAATTCTGTTCATCAAATAGCATGTCCTGCATCTTGTTGATATAGTCATCTGTATTGTACACCACAACTCCCCCTCCTTTATCCGGGGCCATAATTCTAAGTGTTCTCAGTTCTTTCATCAACTTTCTCTCTTGAGTATTTAAATTAAAGAAGAATTTTTTCTCTTCTGCCCATAATTTATAAACTTCCTCTTTTACCACTTTCTCGAAGATGCTTATTAAAGGGTGTAAAGGGGGATTGTAAGTGCTGTTTTAGGAATACTGATTGACTGCTTGTTAAGAAAGAGTATTTAATTGTTTTAGGGGTGAAGTTCAGTTTTTACTGATGAAGTCAGTTTATTGATGAAAGCGCTCAACATGAAACACTGTATTTGGACTGTATACAGGTCTTTTATTTGCTTTTGTTCATTAAAAGGAGTTTTTCATGGTCCTTTTGGTGCATTTTTTCACAACTTTTATTAACACCAAATAAAATTAACTGGTCAAGCGCTTTTGTCCCTACTATTCTGGGACTTCTTCAGAAACCGTTTTTGAGTTTACCAATACTATTTAAATAGTGACAAGTCAAGTGGTAATCACTGTTAATTAAAAACAATTAACAAATTACTACAAGTGTTCCATGAAATCTGTTGACTCCATTAAAGAATAAACATTTTTTTCAGTTGATAAATAAATAACAATATACAATGTGAAAAAATTATGAAATTAAAACATAATGGGAACTCAGGTATAAAAATAATTTAAACCTCTAAAGCTTTGAACTTTAAAACAGGAAGAAGGGAGGTGCTGTTATTTAGACCTGGTGGTGTTGTAGCATTCAATTTGAGCTGCCAATGCAATTCACTTCTCTCTAATCTATTCTCCCACCAAACTCCTCGACTGTCCTTCCTCACTATATTCACAATGCCAAACAAATAATTATGAGGTGTGCTTTAGTCTCCCCATCCTGAATGAATACCGTAGCATGTGAGGTACTGTTATGATGTAAGTGACAAGTCATATAACATTACTTTGCTTATAATGTTGAAGAATGCATCTCTATAAATGTTCCTACTGCCCAATACTTCCAAGTTGGTACTAATAACTCACTTCCTGCAAGCACTATGCCCTCAAGTTTTACCCTATTTTCTGTTTTGAGGAAAACCACTCATGCATCATCCATAATCACTGAGAAAAGTCAGTAAAAACTCAGCTTCTAAATTTTGTATCCAATACCGACATTCCTTACAATGACTGTTCCAGGAATAGCCAAATCATGAACATTTACAGTATTTTTAATCTGTCACTGACTACTGGGGTTCTTCCGGCTCCAATTAAATATCATATCATCTTTCCTTTATCAAAGGTTTCCTCCTTATTTTTGCCCATAGCGACCCTATATTCTCTTATTACTAAAATCTTCAAAAAGATCCATCTGTACACAAATCACGTGGCTTCTACTATGGATTTCTTACTGCACAACCATCTTGAAGGTTATTGACTTAATATATAATAATATGAATAATGGCTTGCTCCAGCTTCATAATTTTGTTGACATAACAAAAAATTTTGAATCTGTAGCTTACTTG
The DNA here is from genome assembly GCF_019279795.1 of Protopterus annectens. Lineage (NCBI taxonomy): Eukaryota > Metazoa > Chordata > Ceratodontiformes > Protopteridae > Protopterus > Protopterus annectens. The sequence goes on from NC_056739.1 coordinate 1,112,969,593, forward strand.
CTTCTCCTCACAAAAAAAAAAAAAAACAAAAACCAGAAAAGTTGAGTTTAGGAGAAATCAGATGATTCCATAGCTATTTTTTTGTATGGAGCTTTTAAGTTTCCGTAATGACCTCCTTCTCTGTTGTGGGTACTTTTTCCCATTATGCTGCTCAGGCCTCACTTCTAGGCCACTTCTTTTCTCCATCTTCTAAAACAGCTTTATTTCAGAACTAGGCAGACTGATCTCAAACATACAAGCAGACAATCTCATGATACTATTTATATTATTTGGATTGTCTGGTAAATCTAATACAGTATTGCAGAACAAATAATTTCACTGGTCTATGGCAGTGGCTTTCATGCAATAAGCTATCCAATAACCCTTCAAAAAATCTGCAGTGACAACTATTGAGGCAGCTCAAGATCTGAAAGATGCTTTTTCTAGCCTTTTGAAGAATTCTTTAACTAAACCTGTTAGCAGAATATTTAGCATAAGTGACTAGAAGTGGTTATGGATCGATCTCTTTCCTTTAAATTGTGCAATGAAATGATGGCAAATAGAGTACTTTGCAGGCTGAAGCAATTTCCAGCCTTCTCACTTCAGAAGCTGATAGAGTCCTTAACTCCAATGTCTTTCTACCCAAAACTGAATACACCCTGTAGTTGTGCTGTATGTTACCTATAATTATACAATAAATGCTCATTGGACAGCCCAACCAGCATGACCCTTGTAAACTGAGCATTTACCAACAGAAAAAAGTCCAGCCACTAAGGTACTTTTGAGTATTCAGACCTTCTATTGACATATGCTGAGGGACAGAGCAAAATATAACAAAAATCAAGTTGTTGTTGTTGTCTTTTGGCTTTTCCTGGTTAGGGGTTGCCACAGCGGAACTCCGGTCCGCTAATGATTGGCAGTAGATTTTCACAAACGCTGAGGTGCCAGCTCCACATTCAACCTTCAACAAAGGCACACCCATTTACGCATGTCTTTCGAATGCCCACCCAACTGTGGGGAGGACATGCAGACTCCACACAGAAGGCACTCCCAACCCAAGCCGAGAATCGAGCGGGAGAACCTCTTGCTGTGAGGCAACAACGCTACTGCTGCACCACCGCGGAGCAAAAATCAGGTATATTCTGCAAAATGAAACAAACAGAAATCGACCTGCTTTTCCTGATAGATTTGCACTGTCCTTGACAAATCTTTATTATTTTTTTTTAAGTTTAAAAAAATGGCAACGGGGAATCTGTTTTCTCCATCACTTCTCCTGCACTGATGTACTGTGCAAGTGTGGGAATGTAAATCCCATTCACATGCACAGGATATCAGCACAGGGAAGACAACTCGAAAGAAGACTGAAGTGCCCCTGTAACAATACATTATTTAAGAAAGGCAAGCAATTTTCTTCTTAAATAATGTAATTGTGTAATAGCACTAATCTACTTCTGTTTGTGGGCATGTAAAGATTTACCCATGGTTGGCTTTGTTTAATCACATGGGCTTCAGCCTAGTGATCAAACCACACTGACAATGGGTAAATCCTGATAAACCCACACACAATTGTGGATTATTGTTTAACAATGTTGCATTTCAGACTGCAATAAACAACATATGTGTGTTCTTCTTCCTGGCCTTAGCCTACTATCGAGCTCACCACTGCTTACTGTTATAAAAGGCAGATTGGTTGCCTGTGGGTAGCACAGAGACCCTTATGCTTGCTACTGTCACATACAAAGTCTCCCAATAGCAGCCAGACTCTTCTAACTACAATAGAGTCCATTATCTGCACTAATTGTAGTTTGGATAATCAAACTGATCAGATAATCAAACATACATGGAATTGAATAAAAAAACTTCTAAAATCTTGTTCAAACTGATCAGATAATCAAACATACATGGAATTGAATAAAAAACTTCTAAAATCTTGTTTTTTCTGCACGCAGGGAATACACTTTTCAACTGTTTGGCAATTCCAGTGGACAATAAAGAATATTTTTCACAAAGGAGTGGGCTACAAGCTAAAAAACACTCACAGGTGAATACATATAATAGGTTCATAGGTTCATAGGTTCATACTAGGCTATCTGCTCTAGGGCATTTATAAGCCTAGCCAGAGTGTGTTTGGCTTTTGCCACCCATTTTAAATTAATTTTGCTATGCCCTTTTTCGAAGTTAGTATACTGTGCCTCTGTCTAACAGTGACACAGAAGTGATACCCAGGGTAAACCTACGATCTCCCATCCACTCATCAAGATTCCTCTTGAAGAGAGTCAGTGAGGGACTCTGCCTAACCTGGACTGGGATTTTATTCCAGAGTGAAGGGAGCCTCTGGGTTATGAATCTGTCCCTCCAGCATGTCCTATTTATTTCAGTGCTGAGGTTCAAGTCTCCTGAGTGCGTAGCTCGATGGGATTTGGATTTTCTGAGGTGCAGCATGTCCATTAATTCCAGGTTGGACATGGCTTTATATGTCAGGCACAGATCGCCTCTGAGCAGGTGGTATGCCACTGAGTAGAGCTGGAGTTAATTTAACCGGGCAGCATATGGCATCTGTTTGAGCCCTTTGATCCTCTTGGTGAGGTACTTTTGGGGTCTTTCTAGTTGCTGCAGGTGTCTGGTAAGGTACATCCCAAAAGGGGCATTGTACTCAATTATGGGCCTGATGAGGGATGAGTAAAGAGGCACGATAACCTCCCCTGATCTAGATGTGAATCCCTTCATGATTAGGTGGGATATATAAAATGCTTTTCTAACCACTTTGGCCATGTGGTTGTCAAATGAGAGATTGCTATCAACTTGGGTCCCCAGGTCCCTAATTACTTCTTCTGTACTTAATGGATTACCACCTATGTGGTAATTTATGGGCACTTTGTTTTTGCCAAAGGGGATGACTATACACTTTTTGGCATTTAGCTTGAGGCCATGGCCCTGGCACCAGTTATCTGTTTCTATGAGGCCCTTTTGGAGGATGTTTGTGTCGGCTGGAGAGTCGATTATGGTGCCAAGTTTTTCAGTCATCTGCGAACTTGGTCAGCCACAGTCCTTCCTTGTTGGCCTGTACCTCCGAGAAATATATACCGAACAAGAGAGGTCTCAGGACTGAGCCTTGTGGGACGCCACTTGAAACTGGTTTGGTGTCTGACATGGCTCCAGCAATTCTAACCATGTGGGTTCTGTCCTTGAGCCAGTTTGCAACCCATCTAGTGACATAGGGGTTTATATTTAAGCTGGTGAGCTTATCTATAATGCCCGAGTGGGGTATTGTATCAAAGGCTTTTGCGAGGTCCAGGTAGGCTGTGTGGACCACTTTCCCCTCGTCAATGGCCTTAGTGACTGTTTCAAAGAAATCGACCAGGTTTAAGAGGTAGGATCTGTCCTTAACAAAGCCGAACTGGGAAGGATCCAGTGTCTGTAGGTCCCCAATATCTTTATTTATGAGGTCCATGATGATCCTTTCCATAGCTTTGCAGACCAAGCTAGTCAGGCTTATGGGGCGATAGTTTCCAGGATCCATTGAGGCACCACTTTTGTGGAGATGGATCACTGTTGCTGTACGCCACTCTTTGGGTACATATCCTGTAGTAAGGCTGAGATTGAACAGTAGTTTTATGTTTGGGTTTAGCTCTTCTTGGAGTTCATGTAGGATGCAGCCCTGGACACCGTCTGGTCCCACTGATGCTGTGTTTTTTGCTTTGGAAAGGGCGGCTCTTACCTGAGAATCTGAGATGTCAGGGGGGCAGCACTCTGCTGGGATAGATATTTGCCCTTTTGGTGGGGAGGGGGGAGAAGTTAGCACTGAACCTGTCAGCTAGGATGTTGGCAATGTGTGTGGGTTCGGTGTATTTTTTGTCATTTTGGACTAATTCTGAGCATATCTGGGAATTCCCACCCAGGTTCGTAACATAACTAAAGAAAGCCTTGTGATTATCCTTAGTGTCCTGTGCAATTTTTCTCTCAAAGCTGGCCTTAGATGATTTTATGAGTGCCCGTAGTTTTTTGCTAATACTGATCAGAGATGCCTTCCCTTTTTGGGATTTTGCTCTGTCATGTAGTAGCTTCCTCCTTCTATTGTATAGTTTGTTTATGGCTGGGGTCCACCAGACAGGACGTCTGCCTTTGGAGGATTGGGTCTTGGTTTTATTTGGGATTGCATGATCCATGCATTCCTGAAGGAGTTCATAGAATGCATTTATAAAGGATTCTGTGGTCTGGGCCGTATTTTCCACAGGCCCGGGGGCTTTGAAGGATTCCACTTCAGTTTTGAGGAGTGTGAAATTTGCTTTAGAGAAGTTTTTCACTGTGGTTTTCTGGGCAGGGGGTGGGGTCGGGATGTGAATATCCAGTGAGATTAGTTTATGGTCTAATCTTACCAGTGAGGGATACACTTCTGGTCTGGAGCATAGAGTCCCCATGTTGGTGATGATCAGGTCCAGAATGTTTTCCCCTCTTGTGGGAGTGGTAACAAGTTGTTCCATAGCATTTGAGTTTATAAGTTCTAGGAACCTTTGGACTAGGGTGTTGGAGCTAGAGTAATGCTCCCAGTCTATGTTTGGGCAGTTGAAGTCACCCAATATAATGGTGTTTGGAGAGACCTTCATATTTTCCAAAGTTTTCAGGAAGGCCGAGTGGGGTTCCTGAGTTTGGGAGGGTGGTCTGTAGCAGGCTATAAACTGGAAGGCAGTTTTACCCACTGTTAGTTGCACATGGATAGTTTCTGATGCTTCGTGCTGTGCCACCAACGTGGAGATGTGGGTATCTTTGACGAATATTGATACTCCCCCTCCTTTTGTGGTTCGGTCCAAGTTTTGGGGCCGAAAAGCATGGTATGAGGTATAACCTGGTAGTGCTGGGGTGCTCTCAGGAGCCTTGAACCAGGTTTCTGTACTGCACAGATATCAATGTTCTCCATGCTAAGGAGAGTTTCAAGTGCATGCATCTTGAGGTTTAGACTTCTGGTGTTGAGTAGCATTACTCTTAGTTTCTTATCCCTTGTGATACCTATGGAGGTAGGTTTGTCTTTTGAGCTTTGCCTAAAAAAGGCACTATGGGGGTAGCAAGAGCCTTTGCCAATATCCGAAAGCCCAGGGGTGACAGGTGCAAGCCATCCCTAGCGAAGCATCATGGCTTGTCGAGCATGCCATCCCATGCTGACAGGCATTGGATCCCCTTTGAATGACACCAATACTTAAGCCAATTGTTGAAATTGATCATCTTGTCTTCATATTGTGGCATCATTCTTGGTGAGGGTAAGATGCTACTCAAGGTCAGGGTCATACCGGCCTGGGCTACATGCTCAGAGAGCTCCTCTGTCTCTTTTCATGTAGTCCAGAGAGGTATGTCTCAGGCATTCACACCAGCATGGACAACGACTGAGTCATATTTGTACTTGCCTTGGAGTGACCTGAGTGCTTGTGTTATGTGGCGGATCCTAGCGCCCGACAGGCAGCTCACTGTGACCTTCTCCTTGTTCAGCCTGATGAGCGGGACGTCAGTGTGCCTGATGATAGAGTCACCTATTACAAGTGTATCAAGTGTGTTGTTTAGCCTTAAGGGCTGTGACTGTTCGGCACACTGGTTTTGTGAGCTATGTGTTGCATATGTTTTGTTTTGGGGTACCGGTTGCTTGGGTGTCTGCTTTGGAGGTCTCTGCTGCTTAGGCAGATTTTTATTTAGAGCCTCCGAGTATGTTTTTGTGTGTTTATGTGTTTAGTTTGCTCTCGTGGTAGGTCTATGTGAGACTGGAATTGTAGTGAGTGTGGTTTCCTTCTCCTTTTGACTGGTTACGCCCGTACTGAGTTGAGAGAGCTTAGCCTCCAGTTTGGCTATATGGTTGCATCTCTCACATGTGTTGGAATTTGTTGGGAGGAGGAGAGGGTTGTCTGTGTACATGAGGCAGTTGTAACATTGCCTCAAGATTCCCAGATTCACCAGCTGGACCTGAGAGGAGATTGGCAACTGACCTTTGGACATGCTAGAATAGCATTGGGAATTCCTTTATAATTGAAAAAAAGAGCCAATGGGGAACAAGGTACTCAAGGTGAGTTTGTGAGAGTGTAGTGCTTTTCATTTTTTAGTGCTGACTTATATAATTGCTTTAGTGAGCACGTGCCAGGTAACTTAAATGCAATGTGTTACAGGTAACTTAAATACAAAAACGACAAACAGTAACTTTCTTTCAAGTGAAACAAGGAACTAAGTACAGTAAGCAATGCAGATATCACTAGGGATCAACAGAAGTGCTGAAAAGCCGTGTTTTACGTGGAATTAGCATTTCAGGGAAATAAGCAAACAAACAACAAGCATACAAACAAAGCTAGATTCAGCAGGCCTGGCTCTAGTCTATGCTACACCACAAACCTTCTTAATGTAGAATAACTGGCCTGAAGCCCAAGTGCTTAAACCAGAACTAATACACTTTTAGAATAACAGACACTGAGCCCTCAATCATCAGTTCCAAACTTAGAAGGATGTAAGCTAACTGTCCTGCCACCACAGTGCAGACCACAAGCTTTCTAATGTAAAGCAACTGGTTTGAAGCCCAAGTGCTTAATCCAAAAGACTTAGAATGATAGCTACACTTTAATCAAGTTACTACCAAGCAGTAATAAATACAAGTGAATACTTTAAAGAATGCCTGGATTAGTGCTCAAGTTATACAAACAAAGCTAGATTCAGCAGGCCTGGATCTATTCTATGCTACAGCAAACAAGGTGTACCAATTTCAGTAAGAAGCAGTTCAAATATGCAGGTACTATAGGCCTTTAATCCGAAATTCCCAGCTCAGAAGGGCAGAGTCCAGCCTCTCCTCTCACAAGAGTGCAGACCACAAACCCTCTTAATGTAAAATAATTGGCCTGAAGCCAAAGTGCTTAAACCAGAATTAATACACTTTTAGAATAACAGACACTGAGCCCTCAGTCAGCAGTTCCCAACTTAGAAGGATGTAAGCTACCTGTCCTGCCACCACAGTGCAGACCACAAACCTTCTTAATGTAAAATAACTGGTCTGAAGCCCAAGTAATGTTTACATATTCAGACTTTATGATTTTTCCTACCTAAAAACTTTGGAAGGCTGTGTTCAGATAACTGACATTTCGGATAATTGATGTTCAGATAATCAACTCTCTACTGTACTCACTTGAGCAAATGAAGAAAGGGTGATTACCCTCTTGAGACTGTCTTTTGATGTTGGGGTTGGTGAGAAGATCTTTTCTAATTTCCAGCAGAAATTCATAATGAATATACTCCAGCTGGTTCTCAACTGAAACTGAGACATTATCTTTACTTAGTTTATCAGTGTAAGAATATCAAATGTGAGTTAAATATAACCATACCAATACATTGACTGAGTTCTTCTCAGTTTTGCATAGAAAAAAACAATTGCCCTTTATTCACTAGCAATCTTTGTGAATTAAAGCTTAAATGTTATCACTAAATATTAGATGGTTATAATTTGTTGTTGCTGTTTTACTGGCCTAGAATATGACGTTATTTTGTTATGCGTGTTTAATGTCTAGAAGTTCTTTCTATACAATGTAATGTACCCTGCTTCTATCATAACCTGTGCAGAACTTTTTACTGCTTTATGTGTGCTTAATCTCTAACAATTCTGGCTGAAATTCAGAGTTATAACTGAAGTACAACTTGTCCTGCTCAGATAGGGTGAGCTGTGCTTCTCTGATTTAATGGGACTCATAGCCACGCACAAATACATGCCCTGGATCACATGAAAATACAGGTTTCTTGCCTATGAGTCACTCATTCGAACAGCTTGGACAACTGCTCATTTAAGCTCCTTGTCTGCCTGTGTAACTAAGTTGCTCAGCCAATTACAACATAATAAATAAGAATACGACCACCATCCCCAGATATACACAGACATGAAGACCAAGAGTGCTGCACAAGCACATACATGTACGCACGCATGCATGGACACACATGGAAGCACATAGCCAAACACTTACAAGCACAATCCCACACACACACACACACACACACACACACACACACACACACACACACACACACACACACACACACACACACACACACACACACTACAGTGCACTGCTTATCAAGACTGTTAATCTGAGCAGGATGCATCTACTCTGCTTTGTCCTGCTCAGATGTTCACACTAGAAAGCATTAGTACAGGCAATTAAATTGCTGCATAAAAGTACACTTTGGTTTGCATTGTTCTCCTTGAATTATACATAGTATGGACATCTATGAAGTGCTGTATTATGCAAGACTCATTGTAAAATAATGCACTGGGTTGCACAAAGGCCTATTTAACACGTGGCTGTGAAAACAATACTGCTCGGTAGTTATTGATCTGTGAGGTGTCTATGAATTGGAAACCCCTTGCATAGTATGCAAAGTGACTTATATGGTTTTGTATACTACTCACAGGGTCAGTGAATTTCATGCTCTGCATGAACCCTGTTTTTGCCTTGAGCTGGGGCTGTGGCTTAAAAGAGTCTTTGAACCAGTTTACCTATTGGGTTAACTGACAAGTTTATAGCCAATAAAATGTTATTTACTTTGAACTGCTAAATATTTGTTATGCCATTTTTTAACTTTTTTTCCTCTGGCTTTATCTGTTTAATCCCATCCAAATTCCCATGTCTTTTCAATGTTTGTATAAGCTAGGGAACTTTCTCATGTGAATGTGGAAGTTTTAAACACTTCTTTTCAGTGTTTTTTCCAGAACCATTCATTTAATTTCTATGCAAATCTGGCATTTATTATACTAGGTGACCATGCATCACAATCTAGTTTTAATCAAACCAGAAGACAGAAGCAGAATTAATAACACTGCAAATGTTAAGCCTTAACACATGGCTGTTTCATTACCCTTAACTATATCTTGTGACAAAGTAGTTATGATACACACATTTCTACACACTCACATACACACACACGCACACACACGCACACACACACACACACACACACACACACACACACACACACACACACATGTGCGCAGTCACTATCATACACACAGGCACAAACAGACACTCTCTGTGTGTGTGAGTGTAGTTATGCGTATTTGCATGTGTGTGTGTGTGTCCATGTGCATATGTGTGTGTGTGTGTGTGTGTGTGTGTGTCTGTGTGTGTGTGTGTGTGTGTGTGTGTGTGTGTGCATGTGCGTGTGTGTGCGTGCACATGTGTGTGTGTGTGTGTGTGTGTGTGTGTGTGTGTGTACATGAGTTATATAGAAAAAAAATGAAAGAGTAGAATTCTGTTCCAGTTTTATTTATTTATTTATCATCTGTTGAGCAGGGTAGAGCACTGATCCAGGTGGACCATTTATATATATATATATATATATATATATATATATAGATATAGATATAGATATAGATATATAGATATAGATGGATTCCATACATTTGGTCGAATTACACTCAGTCAAAAATGATTCCAGGCATTTCACATCACTGAAAGCTCACTTGGTCGAAGTTCATTTGGTAGAAAATGGAATATAGCCCCTGCCCCACTGCAGTGCAACCCTGGAGTGAGAATATTAAATAAGGGGGGTGGGGGGCACAGCCCCCCACATTGTGGGTGTGTGTGGGGGTGTAGCCCCCCACATTATGCCAATAGTTTTTACTAAACATATATATATATATATATATATATATATATATATATATATATATATATATATATATATATATATATATCAATGCATTTCTAATGGATATACCTTCTTATAATAGTGAATACATTAAAATGATGTGGGGGGCTATGCCCACAACACCCCCCCCATTGTGGGGGGCTGTGCCCCCCACACCCCCTTATTTAATATTCTCACTCCAGGGTTGCACTGCAGTGGGGCAGGGGCTATATTCCATTTTCGACCAAATTAACTTCGACCAAGTGAGCTTTTAGTGAAGTGCAATGCCTAGTATAATTTTCGACTAAGTGTAATTCAACCAAATGTATGGAATCCATATATATATATGTGTGTGTGTGTGTGTGTGTGTGTGTGTGTGTGTGTGTGTGTGTTTACTGGAGTAGTGCACTGATTTCAATGGACCATTTGTAGGCACATTCCAGGTGAATAGGATCACATAACAAATGAACAAAGCATATTTGCAGATACAAGATGCAAAAATATACTACAAAATTTAGTTCAAGAAACAGTTTACAATGTCAAAGCATGGATGCATAAATGGAATTGAGCTTAAAGGACTTTATGGACAAGATGTAGCTATAATGAGTGAGATAGCTTCTGCTACAGGGATAGCAGCATATCAGTATATAGAGAGGTACAAAGACATTAGAAGAGGCAATTGAGAAAAATTGCAGAAAAAGATACACTGGAGAGAAGTCAGAAAAGGTGAGAGAGCCATGCAGAGGGAAGAGGAATAGAAAGGAGAACTGTGAGAGAGATACAAAGAGAAGAGGGAGCAGGAGTGGCCTTAGGTCAACTGGTGCCCTAGGCAAATTGGCTCCACAGCGCCCCCCCACCACAACACCTGGTGGGAGATTGGCATAATGGTTAAGGTGTTTGCTTTACAGCCACAAGGTGCAGGGTTTGATTCTCACATGGAGTAATTGGCTAGGTTCAAAAGAGCAGTTAGCCTAGTACTAATCTATGAACCTATGAACCTATGGTGCCCCCATCCTGGTCTACTTACACCAAATAAATACTGTAAAAATGGCCCTACTAGAGCAGCACCCTAGGTGGCTGCCTAGCTGGCCTATGCCTAAGCCCGGCTATGAGAGGGAGGTAGGATGAATGAGAGGCAGTAAGTGTGGGATGACAAGAAGAGATAAGGAAGGATGAGACTGGGATAGAGCAGTGTGTGAGAGAACTGCAGGGTTCATGTAACGTGACCTGAGTGAGTGCAACTGCGCTTTGTTTCAGTGAAGAGGTGCTCCTTGAGATGGTTTTGAAGGTCATCACAAGAAAAGTGGGCAAAAAGTAATATTTTTAAAACAGTTATACAAAGAGATCCAGCACTTCCTTATACTGCATTTATTTCACTTACTTTTCCACAATATGAAAATGATTTAGCAATAATACTATTTCTTTAAATTAGACGTGCATTTCTGTTTTATTTTTCCTCATTCCAGTCTAACCAGACTAACCTCAATAACAATTAAGCCTGTGATGGCTTTTAAGGGAGATTAGTGATTCATTGGTAATATGCATACCGTTTGCCATTATGTTCCAGTTTTTGTTGTCTAAATAATTACCACAGTCTGGGGTCACATATTTTAGTATTAAGCCAAAGGGTAGAAAAAATAATACAGGAGCAGATAATTAAATGTCGGTTCAAAGTAAAAGAAAATGACTTTTACCTTAACAGATCAGAGATAATTGCTGCTTATTACTGTAGGTGTGGTTCATATTAAAAGTGTAAGAATGAGTTTTACTATGATCAGTCACTGTGAAATGTTTCAGTAGGGTGAGGCACGTATTAAATAAAAGTATCCCAGTGAGCAAGCAATGCTGTGGGTATTGTCATTAACAATAATATACGAGCTAAAAAGCATTAGGGTGGAGTAAAGTAAGGAATGGAATTTCTGTCAGTGACTATGTGAAAATAACTGCTAACACCTGGATGTCAGTTTTAATGGTAAACTTTCTGTAAACTTATGGGAACAACAGCTAGTACCAAGGTGTCTCTACTATGTACTAACTTTTTACGGTAAATATGAAAGAAATATTTTTAATGCCCTGTACATATGCTTGTTTGTGGTATGGGGATACGTTGTCTATATTCTTGATAGCTGGCACAGACTTGTTCAGGAATTTTCAACAACTTCAAAGACTTCAGCCAGTTATAATACTTTTCCCAGTATATTCTACTGCTAGGTTTTCTGTTTCTGACGACATAGTCATCATAAGTTATAGAACCTTGTATACTTATAATTGTTATGCAAGGCAAACTTAACTACCAAAATAAAACAAAATCAATCACCAGCACATCACTTTTATTTTTACAGTTTTTTGGCATTTAGTACACTGGTCAAAGAACCATTTTCAGATATGGCCTAGGCCATAAGAGCATCAATATGAAAACAGAAAACTTTATCTGAAGGGATTCCCTAGGATTCAATAACATGCTCTTCACTGACTCTAATTTCCTAGTATGGGACAGTCAATTAGTGCGATAGAAAGAGCATGTGATTCTGTGATAGGTATGGCCACAAGGAGAAAAATGTCATTATTGGTTTATTACCAAGTCTGAATCAAATACTAGCACTGTGAGACCTGACCTCCCTAGTGTTCTCCCTAGCAGACAATGCACTGTGTTAGCAAAGGCACACCCCCTACACACACACACACACACACACACACACATTATCATCGATAAGCAATCCCCCCATACTCAATAACAGTCATGGAAGCACACAGCCAAACGCTTACAAGCACAATCCCACCCCCCCACACACACACAGAGACACACACACTGACACATGCACACAAACACACATATAAATATTCAAGCAGCCTCATTCGTGTCTCTACAGACACACACAAATGCATGTCCAAACAACTACACAGACTAACACCTCCGCCCCAACGCCCAAGTCTTAGTATAACTTACATGTCCCATAGGGCTGAATGGATGACGTTTTTTTTTTTTATGGAGGTCACTTTTTCTTCCTAGAGTAAAGTTCTGCTCAGGTGAGCAATTTAGTAAAGGGTACAGGGTTTGATGCCTTCCACCTGCATTTGCTTATTATTTGTCTCTGAGCAAGCTACTCAACCAAAGAGTGTTCCCAGGTCACCACTAATAAGATACACATGTCTAGTGGAATTACCCTATCTTTACCCATGAAGATTGCTTTACCTGCAAAGGCCCCTGTGAGATGAGGGGAAAATTTAGGATTAGAGCAGTCTCTGAATAAGAAATGATTAGCATGATGCAAAAACCTTAATGGTAAAGCTTCTCATTGCATAAAGCCTTTCTGAATCTCATGGATTATATAAAAAAGATATTTCAAAATGTGACAAAGACAATCATTTATCACAAATCTCAGCTATAACATAAACAGAAATTAAAAATCACTCCAATAAACAGTAAAACAAGACTATTACTTAAAATTAATAAACATTCATGAAATGTAATTAATATTAGTAGGCACTGCAATTATCTAACAAGCATTAATACAAAAAGAAAAAAAAAGTACATGCATAGTCTTTACTCACCCAGGCTTGGTGAAACAATAAAACTTTTTGCTTTGACTTTTTTTTTTATGAAAATCTGCAAATTATTTAGCAACTCTAATAGAATATGGTAATAGAATGTGGTAGAGAATTCCAGACAGGTGGAGTAAAGTTAGAAAAGGGCATTTCAGTAAGTGAAAGCTCAAATGGTGGTCTGTGCAGAGAAGTACTTGAGGGGTCATGTAAGAATTACAGGCTGCTTCTTATTTGGTGTCTGTTTTTAGCAGGTAGAGTATTGCCATAAATCAATTTAATGGTAAGGTTATTTAATAAGGATTAAGCTCTTTCTAGTATTGGAAGCCAATTACTTATTGCTACTGTAGAGCAGTGGTGTATTGTATTAGGGTTGAGATGAATACATCCTAGTATGTTGTTTGCAGTCTTTTGCTGTATAATATGGTTTTGGGGTGAGGGGAAACAAAATGACTGGTAGAACGTATTCCAGTCTGGGTAACAGAATGCTGATGGCTACAGCACATCTACTTTTAGTACAAAGAAGATTGCTGGCAAAGCTAGTCAAACATTCAGCCATATTCATTGATAATCACTGATCTATCATACCTCTCAACTGCCCAGATTTTTGCTTCATATTTTTGTTATGTTCCTTATAACATTTGTGTTAATTTGGCAAATCACTGAAGAATTAAGTCATTAAATAATGACACACATTTGAGTTTCAGACTTTATATCCTTTAGAAAATGCATGCTAACACCACTGTTATTCTAATTTGTTTGTTTGTTTGTGTCTTTTGGCTTTTCCCGGTTAGGGGTTGCCACAGCGGAGCTCCGGTATGCTAATGATTGGTAGTGGATTTTTACGTACCAGGTTAACAGCCCCGATGCACAACCTTCAAAGAAGGCACGCCCCATTCACGTATGCCTCCACACAGAAGACGCTCTAGCTGAGAATCGAACGGGACAGCGTCTTGCTATGAGGCAACAACGCTACCGCAGCACCACCACCTAACTTTCTAAATTTGTAAGTGCAATATTTGAAATCTGTCCCTATTTTTGGATGATTTTCGCCCTTATTGTTTTAGGCATTGCCCATGTTTCTTGTGCTGAGAGATTGGGAGGTATGCTGATCCTTTTCAGGTGAAAGAGGAAGAAACAGGCAATTGACAACATTATATAAGCAATTTATTGTACTAGGTCACATGTTTAAAAATCTGAATAAAACAGTAAAATCTACAACCCAAAAAACAGCAAACCAGCAAGCTGCTCCATTATGAAGTAAGGAATTCTTGCAACTAGCTTATGATGAAAAGAAGTACTGCCAGCACAGCTAGCTGGAATTTTGTAAATAATTATATGTCATTTGTGAATATCAAATTGATTTATACAAGATGCTTGTGTTACAAATGTATTAGAGCTGAGATTCATAGAAGATGCTGGTGTTGCAAATGTGTGGCATGTGTATAACAAACTGATTTGTACAGACATTTGTGTTGAAAAGATATTTGTAAAGTGCTTGGGTTTGAAATGTATGCACAGTGTGCCTTACTGGAGAGAACAGAAATGTACATGCACTGTTGTTAATGTTTAAATGTATATGTTTTTAACAGAGGATACTGGAGGGTTAACCTCATTCCAGAAAACACTAGAAAAATACCTGAAATTAAATCTGGAAGCATAGAGGTATGCAATTGTTTTATGACTTCCAGCACCTGCCAAAGATCTGAGCAAAAGCCCTTGTGTGTGTATTTTTGCAGGTAGGTGCTAAGTCCTGGAAGCTTCCAGTAATGGGGGGTTTGCATTGGAACTAGAAGTCAGATGACCAGAAATGATGTCATTCTGCAAGTTATCCCAGCAGTAATCTTTTAGATATTATTTTGAGAAGTCTCTTAATGAGAGTCAGAGCATTCTGTATTCTGTCTTGGGCCTGACAGCAAGAAGGTCCACTCACCACATCATCTGCCTTGCTCTATTACATAAGTTATTAGAGGAATAGTAAGTATCTTAGATACCGTCAGAAATATAGTGAAGCTTAGTTTTTAGATATTGTTTTTTTTTATTTGTCTGAGTCTGTCCTACAATGTTATTTTAAATATTTCCTGTTGTTTTGAACTCTGATATCACTGTGAATATATACTTAACATTTCCTTGTTCTTTTATTATTTACTATTAAATATATTTAAACCTTTCACTGTGACTGATCTTTGTAGAAATATTTAGTTTTGAGAGTATTTGCATGTTTATTTGATGCCACTGTGTGGGCCACTCCTAATAGCTTTGCTCTTGATCAAACTACCATTTGTATTAATACTAATTTCACTCAGTATATCGGGTACCCTTGGAAGAGCCTTAAGGTAGCTAGTGAGGGGTTTGGGTGTCAGTGGTAACTATATTATAGTCTGGGCAAAAGGGAGCATAGCTAGTAAACCTGTGCCAGCCTTTCCCAGATGTGTGTGTGTGTGTGTGTGTGTGTGTGTGTGTGTGTGTGTGTGTGTGTGTGTGTGTGTGTGTGTGTGTGCAAATCAAATCTCAAAGAGTGCGTGTGTCACCTACTTTAGCAGGGACACAAAGCACCGGTAGGACAGAGAGAATGTTAGAAGACTTGGTTTGGAACCCTGGCTAAGGACTCAACTCTATAGCTGTGTCAGTGGGGAGTCTTATTGGGGATCTGGAGAAAGAGAGTGAGAGAGAGAGAGAGAGAGAGAGAGAGAGAGAGAGAGAGGAACCACCTCGGACTGACTGTAGTGTCTGTGTGCTCTTAAGGAAAATTGCACTTGATGCAGAGATCTGCACCTGGAAATACTGTTTGTGTACTTGTTATCCTCCCAGTGAACATCCTCAACAGGTGCCACTGGTGAAGATTAAGGATCCTTGATTAATTGTCCAGTAGCGAGTCGTCACATAGCTTATTATTTAGTCCTTGGAACTTTTACCATCTCTTGTTAAGGGCTTCAAACACTATTTACTACCGTAATACCCTAAATATTCCCCACCTACTATCTTTTAAAAAAAATATGTAGGCTACAAGTCTGTTTCTTAGATCCACGCTCACACTAAAACAAATCAGTGTTGTCTTTAATTGTAGCCAAAAAGGGGATTATAGGCCAAGTTCGCCGAACAAAATTTCTGGCTTAACAAAATTGCATACTTCACTACATTAATGTTACATTTTGGTGTGATCTTTTGATGTAAGATAATGCTAACATAATACCAGGACCCTCTCTAGTGGGTCTTTGATGGGTACATTTTCTGACATTGTCAGATATCTACATGCCTGTACCAATGCACTCTATGGCATAACAAGATATTTAAGTGGATAGACACCAGTCATGGCAACAACAGAAATAATCCAACAAACTAGCTGGTGAAAAATAGGATGCACAATAAAACGTTAACCGATGGAAAGTAAAAAAAAAACTTTATTCGACCAATATAAACGCATAAGCATAAAGCTTAGGCATTAAGTGCTTTCATCCACAATAGTGGACTTCTTCAGAATGCCATAATGCAAAACAAACAAACATTTAAAAACTTTTTGGCACCAATCCCGCCTACGTTCCATACTATCTTAAAGTCATATACCTCTAGTATATCCTAAATTCATACATACATTAATTCGATAATGATATACAATATAAGCATCAACTATTTAGCTTATAATAAAAATATCTCTATCTCTTATCTTAGAAATATGTTAAAAAATACCTATTCATCACATACAAATATATATATAGTATAATATGAATAACGTGTTATAAACTGTTACGATAAAATAACAATTTAAATACATATGTAAATATAAAAGTGTTAAAATATGACTTAATAAATATTCCTAATGGATGCCATTTAAAATATTTTCAACTGTCAAAGCTTGTACCTCTGTACTTCAAAATGAAAAGACGCACATCATGTAGGCAATATACTCTCACATAAGGTTGCACATAAAATAGATACATAACTGCTATAGAAACTCATCCTTAAGTATAATACACTCTATCTAAATTCTAAGATAGGTTTTATAGTGAAGTAATCGTTAAGACCTGGTTTACTGCCAGCATCTGTAAAAATTTGCCAAATTACTTCTTTACGACTTAGTAAAGCTTTATAGTTTGCACCCGTTATGTTAATTGTAACCTGATCAATAATGCCAAACTTAAAATAATGTTTATCACCATAATCAAATATATGCCTACTAAGGGCATTATTCATATCCTTGGTCCTTATAGAATATAAATGATCATAGATACGTTTCTTAAAGGACCGCTCAGTCTTACCAATATAATAACTTGAGCAAGACATACACTTCGTTAAATATATAATATTCTTCGTGTTACAATTGCCCTTTCTGAATTTTATTATGGTCCTATTAACGTTTTCTAATATAATTTCTTCTTTTTCCAAAATGGCATAACATTGGTTACAAGAACCACATTTTTTTGTGCTACCATACTTAATAATTCCTCTATTTGAAGAAGAAAGTTGTTCAAGCTTCCTTTTGATGTTGCAACCTGTTTTATATACAAATAACGGGACCCTACCCACAGATTTGTATACGTCGTCATCTATAATTAACATATTCCAATGGTTCCTAATAATATTTTTTATATATTCAACATAAGGAGAATATTCTAAAATACAAGCTCTCATAAATTTATTATTTGTGTCCTTGGATTCATTAATTATTAGTTCCCTTCCTAATACTGGTAAATATTTCTTACCCCATTGTTCTAATATGTATGATGAGGTGTTATTTAACATGACTTGTGGGTAGCCTCTATTGCTAAACATATCCTTAATAAGTTCTATTTCTGATGCAACGTCATTAAATTCTGAAGTCATCCGTGCTGCATGGATGCACTGACCCTTGAATATACTTGACAACATCTTACGAGGGTGACAACTAGTATAGTCTAAATAACTATTTGAAAATGTTTTTTTCTATGTATATTTGATTTGAAACCTTTACTCGTTTTGGTTATGAGAATGTCCAAATAAGGGATGCTGTCAGTATTATGTGTATATGTAAATTTTAAAAAACAACTAGAATTATTATTAATCGTTATTTGTATATAAAACAGGTTGCAACATCAAAAGGAAGCTTGAGCAACTTTCTTCTTCAAATAGAGGAATTATTAAGTATGGTAGCACAAACAAATGTGGTTCTTGTAACCAATGTTATGCCATTTTGGAAAAAGAAGAAATTATATTAGAAAACGTTAATAGGACCACAGTAAAATTCAGAAAGGGAAATTGTAACACGAAGAATATTATATATTTAGCGAAGTGTATGTCTTGCTCAAGTTATTATATCGGTAAGACTGAGCGGTCCTTTAAGAAACGTATCTATGATCATTTATATTCTATAAGGACCAAGGATATGAATAATGCCCTTAGTAGGCATATATTTGATTATGGTGATAAACATTATTTTAAGTTAGGCATTATTGATCAGGTTACAATTAACATAACGGGTGCAAACTATAAAGCTTTACTAAGTCGTAAAGAAGTAATTTGGCAAATTTCTACAGATGCTGGCAGTAAACCAGGTCTTAACGATTACTTCACTATAAAAACTATCTTAGAATTAAGATAGAGTGTATTATACTTAAGGATGAGTTTCTATAGCAGTTATGTATCTATTTTATGTGCAACCTTATGTGAGAGTATATTGCCTACATGATGTGCGTCTTTTCATTTTGAAGTACAGAGGTACAAGCTTTGACAGTTGAAAATATTTTAAATGGCATCCATTAGGAATATTTATTAAGTCATATTTTAACACTTTTATATTTACATATGTATTTAAATTGTTATTTTATCTTAACAGTTTTATAACATGTTATTCATATTATACTATATATATATTTGTATGTG
Organism: Protopterus annectens; assembly: GCF_019279795.1. Lineage (NCBI taxonomy): Eukaryota > Metazoa > Chordata > Ceratodontiformes > Protopteridae > Protopterus > Protopterus annectens. The sequence goes on from NC_056739.1 coordinate 1,112,988,604, forward strand.
ATGAATAGGTATTTTTTAACATATTTCTAAGATAAGAGATAGAGATATTTTTATTATGCTTATATTGTATATCATTATCGAATTAATGTATGTATGAATTTAGGATATACTAGAGGTATATAACTTTAAGATAGTATGGAACGTAGGCGGGATTGGCGCCAAAAAGTTTTTAAATGTTTGTTTGTTTTGCATTATGGCATTCTGAAGAAGTCCACTATTGTGGATGAAAGCGCTTAATGCCTAAGCTTTATGCTTATGAGTTTATATTGGTCGAATAAAGTATTTTTTTACTTTCCATCGGTTAACGTTTTATTATGCATCCTATTTTTCACCAGCTAGTTTGTTGGATTATAACAAGATATTTACAAAACCACATATGTCAATAGAGCCAGCTAGTGACTTTATGATTAACAGTTTAGTTCCTGATCAGCAGAGACCAGTTGGCATAATGTTTAAGTCTTCACCTCCTGTGCACAAAGTACAAGGTTCAATCCTGACCTGCAGCCAAAGCCTGTTTGGTTTTTGCATGTTCTCCCTGTGTCTCCGTGTGGTTCCTCCCATGTCTGAAAAACATGCTGGGTGTTTCCATCTCAAACTCACCAATGAATGGAGCTGTGGGCAGCAGCAGAGACTCTACATGGTGCTAGGGAAGAGTTGTATAGACCAACCACTTTGGGCATCTACTGTGGTGTGCAGTATCCTCAAGACAGGCGAACATGGATCACAGACTGCACACTTGATGGTGTATGATATGGCTCTAGGTGATTTGGTCATGTTGACTAATGTCACCAAATGAGCATGGGTAGTTACCGGTGATAAGTGGGTTGAGGACCCAGCCTACTCTGACCTACGCCAGGGACCCATGCTAATGGTGGGAAGGCTATATGTGCCCCTAATGGCCAGTGTGTGCCCACCATAAAGCCCAGAAGCCCTGGGTTAATAATGTACTGGCTGGCTAGTGTCTAGTTGCCCAGCCTGGGTTACCTGGGGTAGCTCTGCTGAGCGAATCCTGGACGTAAAACCAACCAACCTACCAAATATGAACTGAGAATTGTTACGCTTAATATAGGTTCATTGACATGATGCAGCTTGGAAGTGGATGACATGATGATAGACAGGAGGCTGGACATCCTATGTATACAAGAGACAAGATAAGGGCAGGAAAATAAAGCCACTTGGCTTGGGATCCAGACTCCATTGCTCAGGAGGGGGACAGGCTAGAAACGGTGAGGGAATTGTAGTGAGATAGAGGCTTCAGAAGGCAGTGAGGGATATCATCAGAATTAATGATAGACTCATGGCAGACTCCAATGTAATGACAGGGCAGTATTCATAATCTCAATCTATGCACCACAACAGGGTTGTGGTAGTGAGGAAAAGAGTGTATTCAGACAGCAAATGCAGGACCTACTAGATAAAACAGGGCAACATGAATTGGTGTTGATAATGGGTGACTTAAATGCACATATCAGGACAGACAGAACAGGATATGAGGACTGCCTGGGTCCACATGGATGGGGCAACAGAAATAAAGAAGGAGAAGCCATTCTAGACTTCATTCTGGCAAATGGCTTAATAGCAGCCAACCCATGGTTCAAAAAGAGAGACAGACACAACGAGTAGCCAACATGCAACTCAGGTAGACTTCCTCCTAGTAAGGAAAAGGCACTGGGGCAGAATTCATGATTGCAAAGTCATCCCCAGCAAAACAGTCGGTCCACAGCATAAACCACTAGTTGCCACACTCAGCTGCAAGCAGTCATCAGAGAAGGCTCTAAGGTCAACAGCGACCAGGCTGAACACCTGAAAGTTAACTGGAGAGAAAGTACAGCAGTTCAAGGAATTACTCAGGGTTCTAGCACCCCAAGAAGAGGAGGAAATAGGTGGAGTTGAACAAGAATGGCAGCGCCTAAGTACAGCATGTGTTAGGACTACAGAAAAGATATGTGGCCGAGCCAGGTATGGAAATAAGGTACATAAGGAAAGCTGGTGGTGGAATGCAGAAGTTCAGGAAGTCATCAAAAGAAAGAAGGGATGTAGGAAGAAATGGGAGATAGAAAAAAACTGACCAGGCTAAGAAGGACTACTGGTTGGCTAACAAAGAAGCTTTTGCAATACCAAAAAATAGGGCATCAGATCAAGGGCGCCCGCAGGCAGGTGCAAGGGGGTGCACTTGCACCCCCCTGGAACCGGCTGGCCGGGAAATTAATTTAAATAAAAAAAGTTTTTTTTTTAAAGGGCGTTCCTCTTTAAGAACGCCCTTTGCATCCTGTCCAGTCGCACAGACGCAACAGGTGTTTGCGACCTGTTTTCGTCATCTGTGTCTGTGCGCGGCTGATGGTTTATGTCCTTTTCTTTCGCGCCTACTGGACATTTTAATTCAAGAGAGGACGTTCGTGCAGATAAATGTAGAAGTGAAAGGTAGGTGTGTGAGTTTAGGTGATATGTGTGTGTGTGTGTAAGAACTAGGTAGGTAGGACTCGGAGTCTGTGGATGTAAGAAGTAGATAGAAGTGTGTATGCGTGTATGTAAGAATGAAATCGGTAGGTAAAGGTAATGGGAACTAACTCCAAATCCTAAATACAGCCATTAAGTAAAACTGTCTAATACAACTGGCTTTTGTTTTTGGGTCTCAAACAACTTGCATTAGCAGCTCTTTAAAATATAAGAACACTTTTAATTAATCTTGTACATTCAAAACAGCAATGTATTTTTTTCTATTTTTCCTCATAGATACAATTATTGCCATTGATTTTAAACTGTTACTGTTGAAAATAATTTCAATAGCTGCTTAATAAATCGAATTAGAAATCAGCTATAATTGCTTGAATAACGATTATTCTCTGCAAGTAAATAAGAATGTTAGATACTCTATGACTGAGGCATTTGCTATAGAAACCTGTAAAGTGTAATGTTTTCTAAACAGCAGATGTACATATTTAATTGTGGTCAGTGTTAGCTGATGATCACTTTACAATAATTGTTTTCTTAGCTAGAATGACAGTTGGTAAATAAATGTATGCAACATTTACTCCAAACTATGCTTTCCTAGTATGAGTAGTGATATGGGAAAGGCCTGCGTTTTTCTTGGTTTGACAAGTGTGTTGTGTAAAGTGATTCAACTGTGTTATATAGACTGTCTGCATGACCAAGTTATGTTCTCACAGCTGCTCTGCATTTACAGACTGCTGCTTCCAACATTAAGATGGGTTAAGAAGCAACAGTAGTTATCTAGCTTTATAATATACTTCCAGCCAAAAAAAATATCTATTTAAAAAATGAGAAAGTGGTGCATTGTGATGTACCTGTAGTTCATTTTCAGTTAATTACTGAGAGTGTTGTGTTCTGTTTTCTCTCATTTTTATTAGGTTGAGATGCAAAGTTTTTTTTTACTAAAACTATTTTAGAATTCAGTAGTTTTCCCTTATTTTCAAACTTAGATTAAACAGGTGGTAAAGTGTTGTAGTGTGTGGCATAGTTTCTATGGCTGAAAGATTAGTGTTTTCATCTACTCTTTTGATAACAGCATTCTGGGCTGGGAAAAATCTGTTTTGGTCAGAATTTTAAAAATTGATCTAAGGCTATGAATTCATACACCTTGCTTTAAATGGTGCCCTTATTGCCAAATATATGCTGACATTGCTTGGTATGGTTCCGCAGTTTCTTCTTTTTCAGGAGATGGACAGTTTGTAGGAATGTACAATCATACCTCCATTACACTATTATTTCCCTTATTGTAACAGATATAATGGACTTTAGATCAGAAACTCTTCATCCAGGGAGATACTATTGCCTGCTGTGCCAAGCTTCTACCAGTTTCTGAGTTTTTGGTAAAAATCAATGGTTTAGTGTGCACACATTCCAAAATGTGACCAGGTATAGTGGTGGAAATCTTGCTGTGGTCATGCTTCTGTACATAACTTTTCTCAGTTTACCCAAGGGCATAGCAGTGTTAGAAATACTGTATCAGGTCTTGGCTCTCAGTAGGGAATGTTTCTTGAATACTGTAGAAAGTTTCTATCACATCACAAAAATCAGAAATGCTAATGTTACTGATTTATTTTACTTCAAGGTGAAATTTGTTTGAGTTACAATGCAGACGGGAAAGCATTAATTAGTGCACTTTCCCCACACATTTTGTGTAAAATGAAATAAATGCTTTGGAAATGGCACCATTAAAATGTAACATTTAATATTTGTAATTGCCTCTACTTTGAAATAATACAGAACGCATTTAAAATGCTTATTGAATATCCTTTGCACAACTAGTCATATGCTCTTAAGGATTTTATGGACATTAAACAGTATATTAGTGGGATTGTCCTTCTTCTACCGCAGTAAGTGACAAAGCCAGGAACACTGTAAAGCTGTCTACAAATGTGTCCTTTCATAAGAAATGTACTGACCTTAAGCCAGATGGTAGAAATACTTAAATCAGTGAGACCTTGTTTTGTTGAAAATACTAACACCCTTGTAACACTGGTATTCTCTGTATACCTTTTTATCTGAAACAACCTACACTTAGATGGATAGTCCTCAATATTTAAATTTGTTAGACTTATATCATTTACCACATTAGTTATTATATGTTTCCTTAACCGATTAACTCTCTGGAGCATAGCCTTTAAGATGGCAGTGCAATCATGCTTTCCAGGGATGAGGAAGCTATCATATCATCTACCACGAGACATGGTTTCCCCAAGAAACTATGCATCTGAAGTGCAAATTGGCACAGGCAATGTATTTTTATTCAGTGGAGCTAATACCCATGCTGATATAACACTGACTTACTCAATTGCTCACCTGCTGGTGTTGTTATCTTAACTGTTCATCCTTTACATTTGTCTGAGAGTTTATGTTTACATGCCCAGCATTTATTTATCTTGCAAAGTTTCTCCGAATTATATACATAGACATTCAACTAACTGTACCTCCTTCCTTCTCTGTGAGGTAAACACCCCTTACATTTCTGGTTGCATCTAGCTTGCTGTCCATCAAGTTTTGCAATGTGGACAATCTGCAATGTGTGGTGCTTACTCTTTGCTATTTATAGCTGATAAAATGGGCATCATTAACTGTGCCATTCAATAAATAGCATAGCCAACAAAAAAATCACGGACCTCTCTCTCTCTCTTTCTCTCTGGGTCTACGCCACATCACTGAAATCCCATTTCACCGACTTTCATTTCACCTAGACCAAATCACCTAAATTTCAAAATACTGACAACTCATTTCACCGAATCTCATTTCACCAAAAGCTTACAATGCTAAATTTCAACACACTAAATGGGAAACCATAGACAAACACACACAACACTAATGACTACCTCTTTCCAGAACTTAAAACTACTTACCCTCTTAACAGAAACCAGACAATATAAAACCAAACTAAGTGGGGCTACATCCCCACACCCCCCAATGTGGGGCCTCTGTCCCCACACCCCCTAACTATATATACTAACTCCAGGATCACACTACAGTGGGGGAAAGGGCATATACCTTTTATTTGCCTTACAGTACTCTACGCGCTGCCGCTACTGCTGGGAACACACAAAACATTCACCATATTACTTTAGATACGTCCCATACAAATGCAAAGAGACATACCCACATTTAAAAACAGTACAACACCACTTTCTACAGGACTGTTGGTATTCTGACAGTCAGCACTGTAAGTTACAGAAATTCTTTTTATCACAAACAAGTCAAAGGTGAATGGAAACCCACATCAAGTATATGGCTTACAATTCAGTGAAATGAGATTCAGTGAAATAAAATTTCAGTATTTTGAAAATTAGGTGATTTGGTCTCAGTGAATTGAAAGTTAGTGAAATAGGATTTCAGTGATGTAAAGTAGACCCCTTTCTGTGTGTGGGGGGGGGGGGATTCAGAGTGAGAAGTGTGTGTGTGTGTGGGGGGATTTCAGAGTGAGAGGTGTGTGTGGGGGATTTCAGAGTGAGAGGTGTGTGTGTGGGATTTCAGAGTGAGAGGTGTGTGGGATTTCAGAGTGAGAGGTGTGTGGGATTTCAGAGTGAGAGGTGTGTGGGATTTCAGAGTGAGAGGTGTGTGGGATTTCAGAGTGAGAGGTGTGTGTCTGTGTGTGTGTGTGTGTCTGTGTGTGTGTGTGTGTGTGTGTGTGTGTGTGTGTGTGTGTGTGTGTGTGTGTGTGTGTGTGTGTGTGTGTGTGATTTCAGAGTGAGAGGTGTGCATGCGTAATGTTGTAGGTTTTTCCCTCATACTTGTTCTGTTCCTCATAAAATCTGTAGTTTCTGTATTTGTGTACTTGCAAAGCCAGTGGTAGCATTGTTGCCTGACAGCTACATGTTCTCTGGTTTGATTCTTTGCTGGGGTGCCTTACCTTCTGTGTGGAATCTGTATGGCCTCCCTGTTTTTGTTTCCTCCCATCTTACAAAAACATGTCTGTTTGGAGTTTCTCCCTGGGCATCTGCTAAATATTAGCTTTTGTTCCAAGTCAGACTTTTCTGGTTAACAAATGTTAAAAAAATGACACTCATTTGAATATCAGACTTCATATTCTTCAAAAAGTGCATGGTAACACAAGCTTTTATTCTAGCAATTTTCTAAGTGTATAAGATGGATATTTGAAATTTATCCCTATCTTTGGGACTGTATTCCCCCCATTATTGGCTTCATCCAGGTTTTGTGCTAAGGTTGAGAGCTATGGTAAGAACTGAATTTGCTGAATAAGGTTGGGGGCTATATTCCCCCATTACTGGCTTTGTCCGGGTGTTTTTTGCTAAGAGATTGAGAGCTGTGGTGAGAACTGAATTCACTGAATGTTTGGGGGCTGTATTCACCCATTATTGGTTTTGTTCAGGTGTTTTGTGCCCATTATTGGCTTTGTTCAGGTCTTTTGTGCTAAGAGGTTGACAGCTGTGCTATGGTGAGAACTGAATTCACTAAATGGTAGCCATTTAAGTTTCAGTCTTCCTCTTTCACAAAACAGCTGATTTGGCATAGTGGTATGTTGCTCTGACTGTTTTGCACAGGGTCCCCTGGGTTCAAGACGTGGCAGTGAAATGTATGGTGGTAATGCAGCATTTTATTCTAGCAACTTTCCAACATTATACAAGCAATGTTTAAAATGTGTCCCTGGGTTTTGGCCTTTTGTCCCCCCCCCAATAAATTTTGTCTTTTTCCAGATTTCTTGTGCTGCAAAGTTCAGAGATACAGCTGAGTGTCGAGTAGATTTTACAAGGAGCTGACAGCTGCAGGGGAGCAAAAGTTTAGTGCTGCTTATGCTTAGTCTGCTTGTATCGTTAATAACACAACAGGTAGTGTACTTGCTTTTGATGCTGAAGGCTGTGGGTTCTACTCCCACAGTAGGTAGATGCATTGCTGATACTGTACTGTGTTGTAAAGGGGTGGATGCTGCAGTCCTTTTGGCAAAGATACCTAGTAACTATGAACCTGTTATCAGTTTGCTATCCATTCCCTATTGCGTATTACTAGCTTATCGTGTTTTTAATGCATGCAACAAAGGCAATTTATTCTTCAAGGGCAACAGGCACTTTATTTGTAGATGAAACAATGACATATAAAGTTGTTTGCTAGCAGCAACCTCTTTATTAGTTACAGATTTCTTTAATGTGGATTTTACTACTTCAGAGATTGTGCATATTTACTGATACTGGTGGACTATAGAAGGTTGAGTAGACTTTTTATGATGGAAATGTTCTGAATTGGGCAGTTTTGTCATTGGTGTATGCATTTTGTTTCATTGTTTACTAGAAAATGTTCAAAACAATGCACTTAAAATGCCCTCTAACTACTATACTATATTGTACAAGGAATATAATGTAATACAGTCAGGAAGGTGTATCAAAGAGCATGTGTATGTTTCATGTTCAAGGGGCCTACAATTTTGAAGACAGCCCAGAGTTAATATTTATCTGCCACTGGCAAAATGTATTTTCTTTGAATGTGGGTTTCAATGCTGTTTTAATGCATGTGAGTTTCAAGGGCAGAGACGTTTTAATGTTAAGTCTATTTTCATTGTGAGACTGCATTGCTTTGTTTAACAGATATCTATTAGGGTTTGTGCTGTAAAATGCAAAATAAAACTTTCAAATGAAATCTAAATCATCGCAGAAGTAAAGCAGTATGCACATTACAGTGTTTATGGTAAATGGGGCAAAATAACCAAGGAATGGGACATTGGAATGGCTGCAGGGGGGAGGCTCCATTCGACCATGATTTTGTGGGGGGGGGGGGGGGTAGCAAACTCAGACAGCCCAGGTTGAACTATACCTCTCAGTTATCCATATTTTGCAGAATGAATAGATATTTACTTCTTATTTTTGGTTTGTTCCTCATACAATGAAGTCACTAAATGACAGACATTGAGTTTCTGATGTCATAGCCTTCAGAAGAATGCATGCTAATGCAAGACCCATTCTATCAACTGTCTTAAGTTTATACAAGAGCAATTTTAGTAGCGTTTGTATGTTTCCCCCAATATATTTGGCCTTGTGATTTCCTGCATTAAGAGGTTGAGAGGTATGTGCAAATCGCTTTGTAGAATTAGGAATATCCAAACCTCTCCATTGTCCCCAATTTTGGCTCAGTGTTGCTCTCCCCTAATAATCATTCCTCAAAATGGCAATTTTGGAAGAAAACGTGATTGAAGTCTCCTAGAATAATGGTGTTGGTTTAATGCATAGGGACACCATATTAGGTAGGAGATATGGACTGATGGGGTACAAAGAGGGACCTATAGTTAGTTATGACACAGTAAGGAGTTTTGTTAATGCTAAGTTGGATGCAGAGGAATTCCACGACATTATCTCACCTAGCAAGTCTGGAGATGATGAAATGTTTAAGAATATGTAGACACCATCACCTTTTCATCTCAGGTGATAGGCCTGAACTTGTGGCAGGTATTGAAATCCTGCATTAAAGGAGTGCTGTCATCGGTCTTGAACTAGGTCTCTGTGATGCATATATAGAAGTTTTCCAGGGGAAGCAGTGCTTGTAAGGAGTGGACTGTTTAGCTTAGGCTCTGAAAAGGAAATTGGTTATTTTCTAATTCATGTAGCTATAAAATTCAGTATAAAAACTGTAAAAGTTTCTGAATGCAAACACACTATTAAAGCAGCATCATGGTAGGGAGTACTGCAGTACAGAGATATTCAACTATATACATAGCCATGAGTTCCTTTATACCTTTCTGCCAAAAACACACACACATCATGGTCACACAGTTTACAGTTGTTGTAACTTCCTTTATACGTTTTTGTCAAAAACAAACACACACCATGGTCACAGAGTTTACAGATGTTGTAACTTTGAAAAATCTATTTATGTATTTCTTGCACTAAGAAGTTGAGGTGTGTGTGTGTGTGTGTGTGTGTGTGTGTGTGTGTGTGTGTGTGTGTGTTTCAGAGAGAGAGAAATGCCCTAGCAGGTGAAATTTATTTTCAAGTGCATTTTCAAGGAATTGTGAGCTTCAAGGGAAGCAAAGGTTACTGCTGCTCATGCTAAGTCTGCTTAAAATGTGCAACTGTTTTGTTTAGCAAATGGTATCATTATTGTGGTATAGAATTTTAAAGCAGTGTTAGCACAGCAGGTAGCATACTTGTATCTTGATGCAAAGGGCTGTAGGTTCTATTCATACAGCATGTATATTTGTATTTTAAGGGGGGTATGGTGCTGCAGTTCTTAGTATGTCCTCCTTTGGATGACACCCAATAACTATGAACCTGTTTTTCAGCCTGCCACTCATTCCCTATTGCAATATACCAACTTACCATTAATTTTAATGTAGCACAGGCAATTTATTCTTCAAGGGCAACAGACACTGAATTTGTAAATGAAACACTGAAATAAAGTTTTTTTTCTAGCAACAACCTCTTCATTGGTTTCATATCTCTTTAATGTGGAATTATTCAGATGATTTATACTTCTGCAGAGATTCTGCATATTGATTGATATTGGTGGATTGTATGACAGAAGTTTGAGTGGCCCTTTATGGTTGAAATGTTCTGAATTGGGAAGGTTGTCATTATTGGTTCATTTTTGTTTCATTGCTTAAAGGAAAAATGCTCAGAACTATAAATTTAAAACACACTATCTAACAAGTGGTGCTGTATTATACAAGGGATATAATTCAATTATTATGTAGTATAATTTAACAGTCAGGAAGGTGAATCAAAGAACTTTTGCATGGCTCTAAAAATGTGTGCAAGGAGCCTATCAAAGGTAGAGAAGTTTTAATGCTAAGTCTGTTTTCATTGTAAGACTATTGCTTTGTTTAGGTTTAGTCAATGTCTATCAGTGTTTGTGCTATAAAATTTGAAATAAAAGCTGTAAATTAAATCCAGATATCTGTAATAATTGTAGAAATAAAGCATAAAACAGTATGCACACTGAGAGATTTGAACAGTGTCTGACAAATGGGGAGAAATAGCCAAGTAATGGGACACTGGAATAGCTGCGTGGGCGGGGGTGGGGCTGAGTGGGCGGGGGCAACAGAGGGGTGGGGCTGCATGGGCGGGGCTTGGGTTTGCACCCCCCTGCAAAAAATCCTGCGGGCTCCCTTGCATCAGATGCACTCTACCAACTTCCAGAAAGTAGCCCACTAAGTGTCACAAAGAAACTATATCAGGTTGCAAGGCAAAGACAGAAAGATAAAGAAGATAGTCAGACACCCTTCATAAGGGATGCCAGCAAAAACCTGCTCACCAGTACATATGACATCAAAGGCAGATGGAAGGAGTACTTCCAGCAGCTTCTGAATGAAAAAACCCCACAGAAGCTGTTCTGCCCCAGAAAGAGCCTACGATGAGAGAAGAAGAGGAGACCACCCCAGAAGAAGTACGAACAGCACTAAGGAAAATAAAGTCAGGGAAATCAGCAGGTTCAGATGAGGTTACAGCAAATATGATAAAGATGCTGGGCGAGATAGGGGAGAAATGGCTCCTGAGGGTACTCATAGCAGTGTGGAGAGAAAGGCGTATTCAAGATAACTGGAGAATAACCATACTCATGCCAGTATGCAAGAACAAAGGGGACAGCCACAATTGTGGGCAGTACAGAGGCATCAAACTCCTATCACATTGCATGAAAGTTCTGGAGAGGGTGACTGATAAACGGATACACAGAGTAGTAGAATGTAAGATGGGAGATGAGCAGTTCGGATTCAGGTCAGGATGCAGCACAATTGACCTGATGTTTGCAGTGAGGCAGTTACTCGAGAAGAAGCTAGAGATGAGAGAGTCCAACTGGGCATTCCTAGACTTGGAGAAAGCATACGCCAAGGTCCCAAGAAAGCTGATCTGGGCAGTACTGCTGTTATTTGACATCCCAGAAACATTGGTAGAATTAGTGCAGGCTATGTACAAGGATCCAATGACTCAAGTATGAACAGCGTTCGGCCTCACAGAGGGGTTCCCTGTGGGAGTGGTTGTACACCAGGGTTCAGCTCTGAGCCCACTACTGTTCATACTGGTGATGGACTACAATAGCAAACAGATCAGAGGAGACAAATCAACAAAGTTGCTGTATGCATATGATGTGGCACTACAGGCAGACTCTGAGCAAGAACTTTGAAAAAGTATAGGAGAATGAAATGCAAAACTGAAGGTACATGGGATGAAACTAAGCACAGATAAGACAGTGGTAATGGCAGCAAATTGGGAAAATCAGAAGCTAAGAATAGAGATAGAAGGGAAGACAGTGGAACAGGTAAACAGCTTCAAGTATCTGGGAGGGCTGGTTGAGGACAAGGGTAGTCTGAATGAAGAGGTCAAAGGTAGAATCAGAGGGGCTGCAGCCAACTAGCATAGAATGCCAAGTGTGACCTATGACAGAAGAATGCCAAAGAAGCTGAAAAGTAAGATGTACAAGACAGTGGTGTGACCAGTACTACTGTATGGTACAGAAACTTGGGCAGTAAAGGCAGAACAGTTGAAGAAGCTAGAGGTGATGAAAATGAAGCACCTGAGAAGGGTGGTAGGATACTTACTGGGGGGCAGATAAAGAAATGAGGACATAAGAGAAGAAGCAAAAGTAGCTCCAATTGCAGAAAAGATCAAAGAGAGCAGATTATGGTGGTTTGGACACACGTGCAGAAAAGCAAAAGACAATCTAGTGAGGAAGATTTGGTACAGACAGGAAGAAAGTAAGAGGAAGTTAGGACATCCAGCAAAGAGGTGGATGGATTGTGTGAAAGAAGATCTGCGACAGCCAGGCATGAGTGTTGAAGAGGGCAGAAGTGTGACACTGAATCGAGAGAGTTGGCGACAGTTAAGATGATACCCCGACCCATGTAGAAAAAAAATGGGAAAAAGGGAAACTGATGATGATGATGAGTTTAGTTCCTGATCCTAGCTGTATCATCATTAAAATTATCAGTCTGACTGCCTAAGTACCAGAATAGTAAGTGATTACAAGGTTATCAGCTTACTGGACAGTACGAGTACCAGCATTTCCTGTGATGCCTCATGGAAACCAAACAAATAACAGAGGTGTGGTACAGCTACTTGACAAAGAAAACATAACTTAGATCCTTCTCACAGGGGCAAATACTTGGACAGATGTATGATGGGTGATGTTTTTTGAAGTAGCTCTGGTGTTTAACTGGTATCCTGAGGCCAGCAGGTAGTGGTGGTGGTGGTGGTGGTGAACTGTCTCTTGGCTAATGAGACCTTTAGCCTAAACTCATGCTTTCATTGAGTTGAAGAAGCAGGCATTTGGGAGGCATGTATTTGGTTTCTACTGTGTAAGACTTACTCTCTTAAATCATCCACTCAGAGATCATCCTGGGTGGTCTTCCAGGCCAACATGAGCTTATTGGTCCATGACAGTTAAGGTCCAGTATGTTGCCCTGCATCAGGTTCAAGCCTCAAGGCCTTGACACAAATATATATTTGATGTCCTGTAGAAGCTTGAGTCATTGCTGCACAGTGCTCAGGCTGAAGTGACCAGATGTGCTACAAGTTTCTCCCAAAGTGCACAGTTTTTGGCTAGTGCTCAGTTGTGTGCAGGCACCTTGCATACTGATGATTGTATTGGTGCATGACATACCTACTGTGTGCAAGCTCATTCCTGTGGGGAGGAGGAGACATGGTACCCCATCTTTCTCTCAATCCTAAGATGTTTCTGGGGACCTCCAGGCCACTGACTGTGGTGGACAAGAACAATAAGTTCATCTCCATTTTTCCACTCTGCCTGATGATACTTCCTTTGGAGATGTTTTCATGATTATGAGAAACAGCTTGGGCTGCCCTTTATCTCCTATCCCTTCACCAAAATAACATAGGGAGTTCCTGGGGAAGTCTAATGAACCCTGTGTTATCCCTTCCCTGTAGGCAGTTATTATGAATACCATCAATGCAGCCTTGATCCACTCCAGTTCTGCCACTTCAGACCCCAAGAAGCCAAAGTCCTCCATACGCCACAGCAGAGTGAGCAGGGCAGCCTATAAAGCATCCCAGAGTGGCTTCTTTGTGATCTCTTTAGACCAGCACAGGTCCCTGAGATCTCACCATTCTACTACCTTACTTCCTGACAGGAACATAGGGCTCTAGGCAGATTTTGTGATCTCTTCAGACCAGCACAGGTCCCTGAGATCTCACCATTCTACTACCTTACCTCCTGACAGGAACATAGGGCTCTAGGCAGATTTTGTGATCTCTTCAGACCAGCACAGGTCCCTGAGATCTCACCATTCTACTACCTTACTTCCTGACAGGAACATAGGGCTCTAGGCAGATGTGGAAAGAGAGTGAACTCCTCAGACATGTTGGGGACCAGGAAACTCAAATATCTATCTTCCTTAGCCTACTTCTAGACAAATTTGAGGACATTGCCAAGTCTGAAATCAAGGAGGACCTTCATGAGGATGTATTTGTGGCTTTGCATTTAAATACCATGTACTTACTTGT